>NC_064638.1:1282609968-1282912998 GCF_023864345.2 Schistocerca serialis cubense | reverse complement strand
TCGTTTGCTTTGGTGTTGTTACCGTGTTGTTGTTATTGTGTGAACCGGTTCTCATTAGAAATATGGAGCAATACAATTGCAATTTGTGCACTGCAATTTATAGCAACAATAGAAACTTATATCGCCACATCCGCTTCAAGCACCTGGTTGCTGTTGGTGAAAAATTTACGTGTGTTTTGTGCGGGCATTCCACTCGCAGAGCTCTAAAGCGTCATGAGAATGCTGTGCATATCACAGAACGCAAAAATATAGTACTGTGTGCTTTATGTGACTTTGACAGCTCAAATAGAAACGGAATGCTTCAAAATTATTCATTGCTCCATGATCTTGCTATCCGTGAAGAAAATCATGAATTTTGTGATCAAAGTAAATTTTATGAATGGAAACGTGAATTAGAAAAAGATACTGTGAGTGAATTTGTACATGCAAGAGGACAATATAATAACAGTGCGGATTGAAGCAGCAAGTTGTATTTTAAATGCCACCATGATGGAAATTACAAACCCCGTGGAAGCAATAAGCGTCACTTAAAACTAATGGGCAGTAATAATCTAGAATGGATGTGACACTTTATCCATGAGGCCAAGTGAAAGTTATCTTTTGTAGCACACATGTGGGTCATCAGCAGGAGATAGGACGTTTGAGGCTTTCGAAATTTGAAAGAGAGGAAATAGCAAAGAAAATTGCCATGAAAATTCCGTTTCATCACATTGTCGACTCCCTTAGATATCCGATTCAAGATAGTGGTTTGCAGCGTCATAACTTGCTGTCAAGAAAAGCAAAGATATCCACAATGTAGCACAAAGTTACAACCTGAAATCTGAGGCTATAAGACATAAAAACGATTGTACTACTGTGTGAGGGAGATGCAGGAGACAGGATCTGTTGTCCAGTACTACAAACCACAAGGTGTTGCATCACAAGAATACAATCTGCAAAATGAAGATTTCATTTTAATAATAATGAACGAACCTCAAAAAGATATGTTGGTGAAATTTGGAGGTAACTGTGTTTGTATGGACAGCACCCATGGTTTAAATGACTATGGGTTCGAATTGACAACATTATTACTGATAGATGAATTATGGCAGGGATTTCCATATTCGTTCATGTTTTCCAATAGAGGAGATCTTCCAGTTATAGAAGTTTTTTTAAGTGTCATAAGAAACACACTGCAAGTCCCAGTACAGATGTATTTTTCAATGCCTGGTGCAAAATAATGACTCCACCTAAGCAAAGATTGTTCTGTTCATGGCATGTTGACAGAGCGTGGAGAAAAAATCTGTGTAGGGTAAAGGATCACGAAAATCAAGTGCAAGTGTATAAGCTAATTAGAACATTAATGGAGCACAACAACCGAGAAAGTTTTCAGGGAATTTTAGAAGAGGCTATACACTACATGAAAACAGAACCAGACCTTTCGGAATTTGGGATGTATTTTGAAAAAACCTACAAGGCCACATCTACAAATTGGGCATATTGTTACCGACAGGACAACACTCCAAACACCAACATGCATTTAGAAAGAATGCACGGTGTGATCAAACACAGATATTTGAAGGAAAAGAAGCCCAAGCGACTGGATGTGGCCGTCCACGCACTTATGCGCTACTTGCGAGACAAGTTGGGTGATAGGTTGATTCATTTGAATAAAGGAAAACTGATGACCAAATTATCAACCATAAGGCAACGGCATCTGTCATCAGAGCAGTTGAAACCTGAAAATGTTATTTGTGGAGATAGAGAGTGGGAAGTAGTATCAGCAAACAATGAGGATACATAAACTGTAAAAAAATTGCAAGGCAGTCTATGCAAATGTGAGCTATGTTGCTCTGACTGCAATGCTTGTATTCATGAATACATTTGTAGTTGTGTTGATTCAGCTATCAAATTCAACATGTGCAAACATATTCATTTAGTTTGCACATTTACAGCTGAAAAAGTTGATAGCAAACCTGAGTCCTCGGTCACTGACTTGATTGTCTGTGAGCCAGGTTGTGGCGATAATCAGGACGTCATAATAAAGGAGTTGCAAAACCCTGTCACATTGAGACACTTTAAAAGCCTGGAACACAAACGAGAAAAGCTTCTGCAACAGTTTAATTTATGTTTGAATGAAGAGGCATGTGAAGTCATCAGCAAATGTCTGTCCTCTCTGATGCCCACTCTTCAAGCTATGCAGTCTACATCAACTAAATTACCTGCCCTTTCATCAAGCAAAGTTTCTCGATTTGAGCCTCAGAAAAGGTTTGTGGCCACCAAAAGGAAATGGGAAACAACGTGTGTGCCAATCATGAAGCCTGACATCTCGGAAAGAAGAAATATTGTCACTGGACTATTACCAACACCTCAAGATGAGGGATTGAGCAGTGACTGATGTACACTTTGCAGGAGGGGTCTTGAGCCTCAATATCGAGACTTGGAATGGAGACTATACACAGTTCTTGAGTGAATGTTTGGAACCCTATTATTCTTGAATTGCTTTATTGATTTAGTGTTCCATTTACATCTACAGCTGCACAATGTGCAAGAAATATTTTGATTTTTATGTTAATATTAACAGTTTTACATATAATTTACGTTTCTACACAATAAAACACATTAATATATTAATAAATGATGAATACTTAAATAAATGTTGTTACACTATATACAGAGAGAGAAAATACGAACGTTCTTCTGAATGAGACTGCATTGGGTTAACATAGAAAAATTTATTTTTGTTGGTATTCATTTACTGTGTAAAAGCAGTCATCAGCCCAGTACAACTTCAATTTATATTTGAAGTGACCAATGTTTTGTATGTGTTTAATTGTATCTGGTAAGGCATTGTATAGTTGATACTAGGATGGTTAAGACCATTTTGAAATAACTTTGTGTTGGCGCTTTGAACATGTACATCCAATTTTTGTCGTGTATCATAGCTGTGTATTGCATTAGTTTTGATTGATGAGTGATCTTTTTGTATGTAAGTTTTGCTTTAAATACATTATATTTTGATGTATATATATGCAAGGAAGTGGCAGGATCATACTTTTTTGAAACAGTGGTCTACATGATTTGTTATTATCTATCCCTTCCATTATTCTTAAAAAATTTTTTTTTTCAATTCCGAGTGTTTTGATGGCATCTGCAGAATTTCCCCAGAACATAATCCTGTACCACAGGTGAGAGTTTACAACTGCATAATATATGCACTGATGAGTGTTGTAGCTGGTAGAATCTTTTAATGTATGTAACACAAAACAATAAGTACATAATTTTTTGTTCATTTGCTTAATATGTGCTTTCCATTTCAAGTTGTCTTGTAGATGAAGTCCAAGAAATTTGGTACAGGCTGTTTTGGCAATTGTCTGTCCATATAGCTCTAGATTTGGTGATATCAGATTTTTTGTTAGTGCTGTGTGAACATCCATAGCTGCAGTTTTTCCAGTGTTTAGTAATAAGTCATTCTCATCAAAGTTAACATGTTAGCCTGTCAGTGGCTTCTCTTACATTTTTTACAAAAACAAATAAAAAATATTTTTTTAATTGACTGGGGTACTGAAGTTATTCTCATATTTTGGAGATGAGGAGCAAGATCAATTACCTCCTTAGCTTCTCCATTTCTGATTGATGAAATACATAGCAAAAGGTGGGTAATTCTTCATTCTATTATATACACCGATACATATCTGCAAATTTTTACAGCACTCTTCGAGGCTTTTTAAAGAGGCACTCCATATGTAACTGGAGTAGGGAAAAAATCTAATAATCAGCACAGAGGGCATAACCTCTGTCATACTCTTCAGAATGAAAATCAGCTGAGAAGTTACAGAGTATACATTTGTTTTATCTACATGGCCACACTACTGATTATGTTTCAAAACCATTCTCCCTGAATGTAATTGTGGATGTATCAAATGTTGCCATTAAGGAATTGTGTTGACAATGATTTACCCACACACCAAACTTTAGGCTTGTCAGCAATTCAAACCAAATTTCATCAAAATGGTAACTGATGAAATTTTAATATACATCCGAACAATCTGATACAGTATGTCTTATGTGCAATTTAAATTGCATATCTGAGGCAATTAAGATTACAAATCTTATCAAAGAAAGATACTGTCTTCTACTTCACCATGTTTCTAACCATGTAAAAATTGTGCTTTGACGGTTTCCTTTACATTTTAAAGCCTTTATCATTAGCAGCGATGATATTCATTTGCTTTTTCTTTATCATCAGAAAACACAAATTGCAATCAGAGGGCACAGGCAATTAATGTTGTGAACTCGCTCTGTTACACTAAAGTACTTGTAAATTCCTGTAAACACAGTTTGCACTTTACTACCAATTTCTTAACACGAAATTTCTTTAGCGAGTAAATTTTCTATGTCACTACTACTGATATTATAGAAACAGACCGCCCAATTTTTAAAATATTTCGAGTACTAACAGGTAATGTGTAGATCTTACTCTAATAATAGGCTCATTACGCTAATTATTTTATTTCATAAAGCCTGCCAGGTGTTTATGAGACTTCAGTCCAGTGCAACCTATTAACAAATACTTCACCTCAGGCTTTTGAAATAGCAATGTCGAAAAGGCTTCCTTCGAATCAAGTTTTAAATTTAGGACATTTCGAGAAAAGCAGACACTAGGACGGCTATTGAGGTGTGAATAAGATCTTACTTTCGGATCAAAACTTGAAAAATATCAAATCGCTCATATGTTTTGTAAAATGATTTATTATCTAAAAGTAAGAAATAAATAGATTAAAGATACATCTGACATGGCACGAATGATGCGTGACGTCATGTGAATCAAATGAGGCATATCAAATGTACTTTAGCCACACCTGACAAATATATTTTGATATGCAATGTAAAAACTATGAATAAAACTTTGTACGCAGAACATACGAAAAGGATTACAACGTAAAGAGTTAAAAGAATTTTTTGAAAATGACCAGGTTCGAACCAAAGCGCATAAACCATAGCCAGCGCCCAAACCACACACGCTTCCTCTACGCTGCGGATGCTACAGGAAACAAGCACACTATTTAGCGCTCTTATATATTTGTCGGCTATTGAAAGTTTGTGGTCAGATAATAAATGCGTGTCTTCACTTTATTGACAAAGTAGTCAAACGTTTCGGTGCACATTCTTGTACATTCACAGACTTTGTTTGTGATCCTCGTAGTTAATGGATAAATGCAGGGTGGCATTCTTTAGAAACAGCTGGTCGGCTGTGGTAGCCATGTTGTAGCGGGAGCTCGTCGTCTGCCGAACCGAAGTTAACCGAGTTCACCCGATCGGCTCCACAATTTGCAGTCCCCAGACATAAGTTTGGTTCTCCACACGACCTATCGATGTAATCGTTCGATAGCATAGTTTTCCCTAGGCAAGACCCAGCGTAAAAATACAAATAATATTTACAAAACAACCAATTATACATCGACATAAATGCATAAATATATATATACAAATAGTAAAACAATTACATTATATAAAGACACAGAAATGTCATATCTTGAGGTAACAAAACAAGGGAAAAAAATTTATAGTACAATAGATGGAAATAGGAGGATTCTGGTATGATTTTTTAGTAATTTAATTGAAAGCTTTGTTGCTTTGGTAAAAATAAAATTGTTCTTTTTGTCGTGACAGAATAAATTACTATTAATCACACCAGATTTGTCGGAGAACAGCAGCAACATGTGTAATTGATCCAGCTTTAAGAAATTCTATTACCTTTTAGCGGAAAATTCGTGCGGTACTCTCCGACGTTAGAAAAGTCGTGGTGTTCCGTTCGGAGCAGGAGGCGGCTGTCTTTTCTCATTCGTGATATCGAAAATTACTAAAAAATGAACAGAAATTTTTTTTCGGAGGAAGATCGCGCGGAGAAAACAGACAAAAGTTACATGAAAGAAACCTAAGGGACCAACTAATTGGATTTGTACGAACATATAAACGGAACTGAAAGAACTTGGAATAAATACTATAACGATGTCGTCACGACAGCCTCCTGTTCCGACAGAACACACGCTGGATCATAAGCTGCATAAATCTTTTAAACAGGAAAGATTATCACAAGTATAATTAATGAAAATAAGGTTGAGAGATTTTCTTTGAAATTAAATAAACTTCAAGGCTTCAAGTATTATATTATGAAACGGAAACTTACATTAACATGGCCACCCATTGTGGCGGTGGAGCGAATTTTTCACGATATACATTCTCGCTTGTTTGTGGCTACATATATTTTTAATGACTTAAACTCTTAACTTTACAATAAAATGATTATATCAGTATGGAGCACGATACTTTTGCGTCCGACTCGCAACACATTCACAGAACAGCTAGACAGCGGCGCGGCTCCCTGCAGAAGTAAAAACTGGCAATTGTTATTTTTCAACATAAGTGCATCGTTTTTTTTTACTGATCGATAGCAGCGTATAACAGTTTATAGCGATCGTGATATTCTGCGCTTTTCAGGAGCGCGGCAAAGATATCTGGTTACAATATTCATTGGTATATGTTAAAAGTTCGCACATACTGACACGAATACAGAAAAAAAACTTTTACATGTTAAAAATCGCAGTGATAAAGGCTGTAATGTCACAGGATATGCATTTCCGGCGTTACATGATGACCTCAGAAATTAAGTCGCATAGTGCTCAGAGCCATTTGAACCATTTGCACAGTATAGAGTAGCATGGAGAGCTGCATTGAACCAGTCTCAGGACTGAAGACCACAACAACAACAACAATGTTTATTTTTTCCTTGATAACGAAAGAAAAGGTACCATTCAGTCCACATTTAAACTACTGACTTTTTCCTTCCAGTTTACTATTCATACACACACTTCACACTCACAGTAGGCTGAAATCTGTCCAAACCCGACCCAAATTACTCAACGTTTTCACAGTCATTAATTTCACCTCAAATATGATTTATTACATTCGATCCTTCTTGTGGATTTCCAAAAAAGAAACAGCTCGCTAAAAATTGCTCAGTAGTTAAATACTGAAACATGCCACGCGGATTCTATGAAGACCAATATTTCACACGTCAATATCAGTCCAACAGATTTAGTCAAAACCTCTGAAATTTCGCCAAGTAGTCCTCAACAACAACTGCTATCGACTTAGCTCACCAGTAACTCAAACACTAAGTCATTCTCCATCTTACACATAATTTTTACTATCACTAGTAACATGACCGTCCGCGTTCAAAGCTAGCGAGCGACCTCCTTCTTCCATCCTCACTCCCATCATAACTATCAGGCAACGAGTGGAAATCGTCTCAGTTCTCAGTGGCTGACCATACTGACTGCCAATCAGAATACTCGCTCGTCATCATACTCGCGCCGAAACTGGTCTGCACCAATGGTTCAAATGGCTTTGACCACTATAGGACTTAACATCAGAGGTCATCAGTCCACTAGACCTGATCATCTCTGAATAACTGCCGCAACCTACGAGTGGCATTCAATAAGTGGTTCAAATGGCTCTGAGCACTATGGGAGTTAACATCTGAGGTCGTCAGTCCCCTAGAACTTAGAACTACTTAAACCTAACTAACCTAAGGACATCACACACATCCATGCCCGAGGCAGGATTCGAATCTGCGACCGCAGCAGCAGCGCGGTTCCGGACTGAAGCGCCTGGAACCACTCAGCCACAGCGGCCGGTGGTCTGCACCAATCCTTATACAAAGAGGCATCTGCGTCACTCTGATATACTCATATTATAGTAATGTTTAATAAGCGAAAACGAAAAGACAATAATTCTGGACATTTTCTTTGGATACAGATTTTGCTCCAGCAGACTTTCTGGCTGCTCTGTTACAATAGTAATCACACCTAGACATACGTCATCAGCAAAGTGGATTAATGCTCTAGGATCATTTTCCCACGACAGGCTTGTGTACTTAAGTCGGTATACAATGCAATATTGAAATTTGACGAATGTCCCACAAACACACTCCCATTTACTCACAGGCTCACATAAGGAATAATAGAATAAATATTGATTTTAAAAGCACTTTCTGAAGTTATTCTAGATTTCATACTACGAAAATGGTAAGGTATTTGAAATTTTTAAATTAAATTTCAATTAAATAATTCTGTACCCTGATATTTCAGGTGAGTATTTCAACTGACAACCAAAAACAAGTCACAAATGTTCCCTGGTGAATTTCTTTCCTTAAGTGGACTTTTTCTAACTTTAAAGTAAAGTTTTCTATCTCCGAAAATGTGCCCGCTATAAAGCTCAGATTTTCACACCACCTTTCTGTTAATAACATAGTACAGTATACACATTTTGAAAGCGATTAAACAGAAAGTACTATCCTTCATTTAGGTTGTTATATAGGTGGTGAATGTACGCGTTCAGTAAGAGATATTGAATAGCTTTCGCCCGGGTTCAAATGGCTCTGAGCACTATGGGACTCAACTGCTGTGGTCATAAGTCCCCTAGAACTTAGAACTACTTACACCTAACTAACCTAAGGACAGCACACAACACCCAGCCATCACGAGGCAGAGAAAATCCCTGACCCCGTCGGGCATCGAACCCGAGAACCCGGGCGTAGCTTTCGCCCGGCAGGCAGTGACGGATGCACGTGTGTCTCTCGGGTAGGACGCTAGATTCAGCCCCGCAAACTATCCTAAAACAAACTTTCGCTCGCAACAACTTGCGACGCTACAAACACTCGAATTGAAATGATGTACTAGAGATGTGGCGTTACTGACGGATGCAAAAAATTGATCAGACTGACAAGGTAAGAAATGAGGAGGCTCTCCACAGAATCGCCGAGGAAAGAGGTATCTGGAAAAAGAGAATACCTTTCTTGCTACTGGATGGAGCCATAGAGAGAAAAGACCGAGACTGGAAATTGCAGAGTTCGGCTGTAAGTGCTGGTCTGATATGACGGGGTTCGGACCAAAACAGGAAGTCGTGGCACACTGCATCAAACAAGTCAGGAAAAATACTAATCGAAACAAAGAAGATTTCATATAATTTGATCCAGTTTTCTGTAACAACCATACTCCTTGCAGACAGACCGGGCGAGGTGGCGCAGTGGTTGGCACACTGGACTCGCATTTTGGAGGACGACGGTTCAATCCCGCGTCCGGCAATCCTGATATAGGTTTTCCGTGATTTCCCTAAATCTCTCCAGGCAAATGCCAGGATGGTTCCTTTGAAAGGGCACCGCCGACTTTCTTCCCTGTTATCTAATCTGATGAGAGCGATGACCTCGCTGTTTGGTCTCTTCCCCCAAACAACACACACACAACCTTGCAGACACTTTTTGTCAACCAAGTTATTAATCTGATCTCTCAGAATTCCACCCGTACACATACCCCTGTGCATTTAGATTTCCTCAGTTAGTATTGTATTCGGAAGTTCTTGTGCATCAAAATTCCTTTAGAACAAATGATGACTAACTGAAATCCTCGGCTGCCGACTGGTGTTGTTGATATACCTCGATGCGGACAGCTGAAAATGTGTGCCCCGACCGGGACTCGAACCCGGGATCTCCTGCTTATATGGCAGACGCTCTATCCATCTGAGCCACCGAGGACACAGATGAATAGCGCGACTGCAGGGAGTTATTCCTTGCACGCTTCCCGTGAGACTCACATTCCCAACTGTCCACAATTCTACATATGTAATGTACCTTACAGACATTTGCCCATTCACTCATTACTCGCGCACGCTTTGGCGATTCCCGTAAGAGTTTGGGCCACCTGTGCGCATTCGCACAAACGAAGGTCAATGGCTGGGTAGCCTTTAACTATATATATGAAGACAGTAACTGTTCTCGAAAGAACAGATACTGTAGATGACCGTGCCGCTTTTCCCTGGAATAAATGATGACTAACTGAAACCCTCAGATGGCGACAGGTGTTGTTGATATACCTCGATGTGGACAGCTGAAAATGTGTGCCCCGACTGGGACTCGAACCCGGGATCTCCTGCTTACATGGCAGACGCTCTATCCATCTGAGCCACCGAGGACACAGATGAATAGCGCGACTGCAGGGACTTATCCCTTGCACGCTTCCCGTGAGACTCACATTCCCAACTGTCCCGGTCGGGGCACACATTTTCAGCTGTCCACATCGAGGTATATCAACAACACCTGTCGGCAGCTGAGGGTTTCAGTTAATCACCATTTATTCCAGGGAAAAGCTGCACGGTCATCTACAGTATCTGTTCTTTCTAGAACAGTTACTGTCTTCATATATATCCTTCAGAACATTTCAGCTGTCTGTCTCACATTATGAGGCTGACAGATGCAGATCTTTTCTTTGACATAACTGTACGTTAAACGACTACATTACTGTTTTAAATGTTTGTATTTTCCTTTATGTATTTAAACATGCTAAGTATATTGTTAGTAACAATGAAGTTTATCGGGCATTCAAATAAATTTACAAATAAATACTTCCTTAATATTGTCACACTACAGAATGTTGTGGCATGTTCGATCATTACAATGTAACCAGGGAGTAGTGGAAGCGTAGTCGTTGGGATAAGAGTAGTTGTGGGAATGAAAACATCTTCAAAACTGAACCAAGCGACGTGAAATAATAATGGCGAAATTATGATACATCCTGGTATATACATTTCCATGTTTTTGCATAGTATTCTCAGTTCATGGCGAAATTTTGTTGGTTTCTAATAACATATCAGATAGGTAAGAAGCACAAAATAACAATGAAACCATCAAATAATGAGGATTTATATTTAGGGCATTTGAAGGCAATGCTGAGATGTACAGGAAAATAAATAAACAGAAATGTAGCTGCTGAACTGAGGGCTTTCGATAAACGAGGTAGGTGAATGTTCCAGGTTTCATGGATATTGGAAAAAAAATAAAAATATTTCATAACCATGTTGCTGGTCCTGTCCTCCATAATGTTGGAACTTCATAAAACTGTTCCTTGTCATAGTCAAAACTTACCGAACTATGGCCTATCGTAGATAAAACTCTCAAAGATAAAACTAAAGGCTCAGAGGCACCAAGAGCGTCTCTGAAAATGTCCCATGGAAGTCTGGCTGAAAAGTCATGGGCGAAACAGTTTCACGGGCCACGACCATACAACCAGGAATATTTACCAGTAACTCAACCTGTCATGAAAACCTTCACTGTAAAACCAAATAGGGTTTACAAAGTATCAATCTTAAGTGTCTGAATGGGAAAGTTGGCAGTCGGTGTACATTATTACTTTTAATCTCTAACAGTGGGACATGGGCTTTCATTGTGAAAACCACACAAAAACTTTGAAGATTGCCCATTGAACAGTAGCGTGATGAACATTCGCAACTACTTACGAGCGACAGGTAAACAACCAGTTAAATGGATGAGAAAAAGACTGGAGTAGAAGACGTAACTGTGACTTAAAGCTAATGAAATGTAGATGGGGAGGACATGTCATCAGGCGAATAGCTAATACATTCACCAAGCAACCTCTGAAGAGCTGCAAAAGATAAGAAAAGAATTCAATGATGATGTCATAGAAGGTTTCTAGATAACATGAAAAAACATGCAGGAACAACGAGACCACATAAGGATTTCGATTGAAATGCATGGAAGAGTCTATCATTTGTCCTCTGATGTTTCGTGAAAGGCTGTTTTGGCCTTGAGTTTTACACATTCATGTTGCCCCTGTATGTTTTCTCTTGCCTTCTGCCCAGCTGCCATTAGATCATCATCTGCGTCTGTACGTAGGTACACCAGACAAATAATCAGTAACCCTCAGAAGACGTCACACTACATACCAAGTAACACCACCTCTAGTCGCGATAATGGCCTCAATCCGGCGAGGAAGAGCGTCCACAGGTGTCTTCAGGTATGTCATATACAACCGAAGCCACTCATCGATGATTAGATCCCGTAGAGACACCAGACTGTGGAGACTTTCTTGGCTACGTTTCTTTCGCTGTTCCGCAGAACTCCATAAACATTGGGTTTAAGACTGGATGGTTTAGCTAGCAGTCGAGGTGCAATAGGACATTGGAGTTTTCGTCAAACGAAGAACATGATTATTGTGAGCTTGGAAGACAGGGTATCCGCAGAATTGTCGTCACGAAAATGTGAAGAGAAGGGCAAGACATGTCCATCGAAATTGTTGAAATAAACTCCCTGATTCATGTTACCGTTAACCTGAATGAAAAAGACCAGATCGTGATGCGTAAAACACACTGCCAGAGGGACCACATTTGGCATTATCCAATCAAAAGGATCGAGAAAACTATTAATGGACATTAATATGGGGTGTGCCCACCCTTCGCCTTTATGACGGCTTATACCCTGCTGGAGTGACTTTCCATGAGCTGTCTGAATGTCTGCGGAGAAATGGCAGCCCATTCCTCAAGAGTCGAAACCAGAGAACGTTTCTGGAGCGAATTCGACGTTCCAGATCATTCCAAAAGTGTTCCATTGTATTGAGATCAGGTCTCTGAGGAGGTCAGCCATCAGGAATGTTATTGTGCACAGATCATTGTCTCCCAGTCGTGGCTTTTAGACACTACGCATTGTCTTGCTGATACAAGCAGTCATGGTGTCGGAACTGTTTCCTACAGTACATAGAACACGACGCTGTAAAACGAGAGGAGTATATCTGTATAGATTATAGCTCGCGTCTCTTATATTTGAAACTTCATGCGACCACGATCATTGATTATTGGTGTCATTACTCTTATCAGTGACACCATCATTACAGTAACATGGCACACCCCTCTCTCCTTCCACTTCCACCCTCCTCCCCTTTTCCAAATAGTCACAGCATAGTATCAAAAACGAAAAAGTCAGTCACAAACCCAAGATGGTGAAACTAACCCACCTGTGATCATGGAAAATTAAAAACACCCTCTCAATCCATCCACATATCTCCCAAACCAATCCAAAGCCAAAGATGGCGAAAATAGTCCAATTGTGCTAGTAGCACATTTAAGTCTCCCTCGCCCCTCCAGCCAAATCGAGTATCGCTTTAAAAGCATGTGTACAATGGCGACAGATATGAATTAAGAAATTACAAAACCTTCACCTGAAACTCAAAGATATTCATTATTTGTGAGAGTCAAAGATATTTGCATACTACAGAATCCACATCTACTTCTGCACCCACATGATTACTCCGCAATTCACTGTTAAGTACCTGACATAGGGTTCATCTAACCACCTTCAAGCTAGTTCTTCTATCATTCCACTCCCGGACAGTATGCAGGAAAAACGAACACTTAAGTCTCTCTGTGCTAGCTATGAATTCTCTTATTTTATTAAGATGATAATTTATTCCTATATAGGAGGGTGGCAAAAGAATATTTTCGCAATCAGATGAAGAACACCTTTGTTTTCATAACTGTCACCCAGTTTATGTATCATGCCGTGGCACTCCCTCCCCTATTTCACTATAATACAAAACGAACTGCCTTTCTTTGAACTTTTTCAGTGTCCTGCATCAGTTCCATGTGATGCGGATTCCACACCGCACAGTAATAATCCAGAAGACGGCGGACAAGAGGGTGCAAGCAGTATCGGTGGACCTGTTGCACTTTCTGTGTATTCTGCCAATAAATCACTCTTTGGTTCGTTTTACCCACGACAGTATCTATATGATCGTTCCATTTTAAGTTATTTATAGTTGCAATGCCTAAGTATTTAGTAGAATTTACGGCCTTTATAGATTTGTGTGATTTATCGTGTAACCGAAATGCAGCGCATATCTTTTAGTACTCGTATGGATGACTTTACACTTTTCATTATTTGGAGTCAATTTACACATTTTGCACCATAGAAATATCTCGTCTAAATCATTTTACAATTCGTTTTGATCATCTGATGACTTTACCAGATGGTAAATGACTGCATCATCTGCAAACAATCTAAGAAGGTTGCACAAATTGTCTCCTGTGTCGTTTATGTAGATTAGAACAGCAAAGAGTCTATAACAGTTTCTTGGGGAACGGCAGATATGTGTTTTACGTAATAACTTTCCGTCATTTACTATGAAATGTGTCCTTTCTGACAGAAAATCATGGACCCACTCACACAGCTGAAGCAATACTCCATAGGCACACAGCTAGATTAAGAGACGCTTGTGAGGAACGATATCTAAAGTCTTCTGGAAATCTAAAAATATGTAATCAGTTTTACATCCCCTGTCGATAGCACTTATTTCCTCATGAGAGTGAAGAGGTAATCGTGTTTATAAGAACGATATTTTCTGATTCCATGCTGAATGTGAGTCAATACACCATTACCTTAATTCATAATGTTAGAACACAATATACCCTATGTTCCAAAATACTTTTGCTTATCGACGTTTGCGATGTGGGTCTGTAATTCAGAAGATTACTCATATTTGTTTCGTTGAGTATTGGTGTGACCTATGCAACTTGCTATTTTGGTAAGGATTTTTTGTCAACCGAGAGGTTGTGTATGATTATAAGTATGGAGCTACGCATAATCTGAAAGGATCCTGAGTGGTTTAAAACCTGGACCGGATGCCTTGCCTTTACTATGTGATTGATGCTGCTTCTCCGGCCGTTGTGGAAGAGCGGTTCTAGGCGCTTAAGTTCGGAACCGCGCTGCTGCTACGGTCCCAGGTTCGAATCCTGCCTCGGGCATGGATGTTAGGTTTAAGTAGTTCTAAGTCTAGGGGACTTATGACCTCAGATGTTAAGTCCCATAGTGCTTAGAGCCATTGAACCATTTTTTATGGTGCTTCGCTACACCGATGATATCTGCTTCTAATTATTACTTTTGCAGTTGTTCTAGAGTCGAATTCTGGAAAATTTACTTCGCCTTCTCTGGTAAAGGAGTTTTTTGGAAAACCGTTTCTAGTAACACGGCTTTAATGGCACTGCCATCAGTGATATCACCATTGTTATCACGCGTTGAAAGTACTGATTGCACGTTGCCACTGGTGAACTTTATATATGACCAGATTCTCTTTGAGTTTTCGGCCAGATTTCTAGACAGAATTTCGTTTCAAAAACTATTAAAAGCATCCTACATTGAAGTTTGTGCTAAATTTTGTACTCAGTAGCATTTCTCCAATCTTGAGGATTTAGAGTTCTTCAAAATGTGGTGTACATTTTTTATTGCTTCTGCAACAGTTTTTGAACCAATTTTGTGTGCTATGGGGGAGCCTGCGGTCTAGCGGTAGCGCATCTGAGTAGCGATCAAAACGTCCTCGGTCATGGGTTCGAGCCGCGCCAACGCCTAAACTTTGAATTATAATCGGCATCGACGGCCGAAGTGTGTTGGCATAAGAAGTCACCATCCTTCTGCCAACCGCCTTGTCAAATAGGGCGGAGGAGCTAACTGAGGTTCAAGGTATTCTCTTGCCCTTGGGATGGGTAACGGCGTCTAAAAGACGGAAGAATAAGTAATGATAAACGGAATGAGGATGGACAAGGCAAGGAGACCACTGCATTAAAGATACGTAACGTGTATCCATGAGACCCCATCTAATCTTGAAGATTACATGGGTATATCATATAACTAATGAGGAGGTATTGAATAGGATTGGGGAGAAGAGAAATTTGTGGCACAACTTGACTAGAAGAAGGGATCGGTTGGTATGATATGTTCTGAGGCATCAAGGGATCACCAATTTAGTATTGGAGGGCAGCGTGGAGGGTAAAAATCGTAGAGGGAGACCAAGAGATGAATACACTAAGCAGATTCAGAAGGATGTAGGCTGCAAAAAAATGGCTCTGAGCACTATGGGACTCAACGGCTGAGGTCATTAGTCCAATAGAACTTAGAACTAGTTAAACCTAAGTAACCTAAGGACATCACACACATCCATGCCCGAGGCAGGATTCGAACCTGCGACCGTAGCGGTCTCGCGGTTCCAGACTGCAGCGCCAGAACCGCGCGGCCACTTCGGCCGGCATGTAGGCTGCAGTAGGTATTGGGAGATGAAGAGGCTTGCACAGGATAGAGTAGCATGGAGAGCTGCATCAAACCAGTCTCAGGACTTAAGACCACAACAACAACATCGTGGGACATGTGGCCTGTAAATGAAGAAGACTCGTGAATGTCTCTCCATTAGCAAAAGATTTAGTCCCTCATTCGGATCTCTGGGAGGGGACTGCCAAGGGGGAGGTGACCTTGAGAAAACAATTGAATAATCAACGAAAGCATAATGTTCTACGAGTCGCGACGTAATGTCAGAAGCTTTAACGTGGTAGGGAAGCTAGAAGACCTGAAAAGGGAAATTCAAAGGCTCAATCTAGATATAATGGGGATCAGTGAATTGAAATGGAAAGAAGGCAGGAACTTCTATCAGATGAGTATAGGGTATTATCAACAGCACCAGAAAATGGTATAAGCGGAGTAGGATTACTTATGAACAGGAAGTTAGGGCAGAGAGTCAATATGAACAATTCAGTGTTAAGGTTGTTCTCATCAGAATCGACAGCAAACCGACAACGATAGTTCAGGTATACATACGGAGTGTACATGCTGACGTCACAAGCTGAAGATGGAGAGATGGAGAAACCACATGAGGGTATTGAACAAGTAATGCAGTACGTAAAGTGAGATGAAAATCGTATAGTCATGAGGGATTGGAATGTGGTTGTGGGGGAATGTATAGAAGAAAGGGTTACGGGAGAATATGGGCGAGGTACTAGAAATGACAAAGAAGAAAGACTAATTGAGTTCTGTAACACGTTTCAGCTAATAATAGCGAATACTCTGTTCAAGAATCGGAAGAGGAGGAAGTAAAATTGGAATAGGTCCGGAGATACGGGTACATTCCAGTCAGACCTCATCATGGTCAAAAAGACTTTCCGAAATCAGACATTGGATTGTAAGGCGTACCCAGGAGCAGATATAGACTCAGATCACAATGTAGTTCTGCTGAAGAGTAGGCTGAAGTTTAAGAGATTAGTCGGGAGGAATCATATTGCGGAAGTACTAAGGAATGATGAGATACGCTTGAAATTGTCTAAAGCTATAGAAACTGCAATAAAGAACAGCTCAGTAGGCAGTACAGTTTGAAGAGGAATGGACATCTCTAAAAAGGGCCATCACAGAAGTTGGAAAGAAAACCTAGATGCAAAGAAGATAAATTCGAAAAAAGCGTGAGTAGCACAAGAACTACTTCAGTTGATCGATGAAAGAACTAAGTACAAAAATGCTCACGGAAATTCAGAAATACAAGTCGCTGAAGAATGAAATCAGTAGGAAGTGTGGGGAGACTAAAGCAAAATGCTGCATGATAAATGTGTTGTTGTTGTTGTGGTCTTCAGTCCTGAGACTGGTTTGATGCAGCTCTCCATGCTACTCTATCCTGTGCAAGCTTCTTCATCTCCCAGTACCTACTGCAACCTACATCCTTCTGAATCTGCTTAGTGTATTGATCTCTTGGTCTCCCTCTACGATTTTTACCCTCCACGCTGCCCTCCAATGCTAAATTTGTGATCCCTTGATGCCTCAAAACATGTCCTACCAACCGATACCTTCTTCTAGTCAAGTTGTGCCACAAACTTCTCTTCTCCCCAATCCTATTCAATACCTCCTCATTAGTTACGTGATCTACCCACCTTATCTTCAGCATTCTTCTGTAGCACCACATTTCGAAAGCTTCTATTCTCTTCTTGTCCAAACTGGTTATCGTCCATGTTTCACTTCCATACATGGCTACACTCCATACAAACACTTTCAGAAACGACTTCCTGACACTTAAATCTATACTCGATGTTAACAAATTTCTCTTCTTCAGAAACGATTTCCTCGCCATTGTCAGTCTACATTTTATATCCTCTCTACTTCGACCATCATCAGTTATTTTACTCCCTAAATAGCAAAACTCCTTTACTACTTTAAGTGTCTCATTTCCTAATCTAATCCCCTCAGCATCACCCGATTTAATTTGACTACATTCCATGATCCTCGTTTTGCTTTTGTTGATGTTCATCTTATATCCTCCTTTCAAGACACTGTCCATTCCGTTCAACTGCTCTTCCAAGTCCTTTGCTGTCTCTGACAGAATTACAATGCCATCAGCGAACCTCAAAGTTTTTACTTCTTCTCCATGAATTTTAATACCTACTCCGAATTTTTCTTTTGTTTCCTTTACTACTTGCTCAATATACAGATTGAATAACATCGGGGAGAGGCTACAACCCTGTCTCACTCCTTTCCCAACCAGTGCTTCCCTTTCATGCCCCTCGACTCTTATAACTGCCATCCGGTTTCTGTACAAATTGTAAATAGCCTTTCGCTCCCTGTATTTTACCCCTACCACCTTCTGAATTTGAAAGAGAGTATTCCAGTTAACGTTGTCAAAAGCTTTCTCTAAGTCTACAAATGCTAGAAACGTAGGTTTGCCTTTTCTTAATCTTTCTTCTAAGATAAGTCATAAGCTGTGACTTATTAAACTGATAGTTCGGTAATTTTCACATCTGTCAACACCTGTTTTCTTTGGGATTGGAATTATTATATTCTTCTTGAAGTCTGTGGGTATTTCGCCTGTCTCATACATCTTGCTCACCAGATGGTAGAGTTTTGTCATGACTGGCTCTCCCAAGGCCATCAGTAGTTCTAATGGAATGTTGTCTACTCTGGGGGCCTTGTTTCGACTCAGGTCTTTCAGTGCTCTGTCAAACTCTTCACGCAGTATCTTATCTCCCATTTCATCTTCATCTACATCCTCTTCCATTTCCATAATATTGTCCTCAAGTACATCGCCCTTGTATAAACCCTCTATATACTCCTTCCACCTCTCTGCCTTCCCTTCTTTGCTTAGAACTGGGTTGCCATCTGAGCTCTTGATATTCATACAAGTGGTTCTCTTCTCTCCAAAGGTCTCTTTAATTCTCCTGTAGGCAGTATCTATCTTACCCCTAGTGAGACAAGCCTCTACAGCCTTACATTTGTCCTCTAGCCATCCCTACTTAGCCATTTTGCACTTCCTGTCGATCTCATTTTTGAGACGTTTGTATTCCTTTTTGCCTGCATCATTTACTGCATTTTTATATTTTCTCCTTTCATCAATTAAATTCAATATTTCTTCTGTTACCCAAGGATTTCTATTAGCCCTCGTCTTTTTACCTACTTGATCCTCTGCTGCCTTCACTATTTCATCCCTCAGAGCTACCCATTCTTCTTCTACTGTATTTCTTTCCCCCATTCCTGTCAATTGTTCCCTTATGCTCTCCCTGAAACTCTGTACAACCTCTGGTTCTTTCAGTTTATCCAGGTCCCATCTCCTTAAATTCCCGCCTTTTTGCAGTTTCTTCAGTTTCAATCTGCAGCTCATAACCAATAGATTGTGGTCAGAATCCACATCTGCCCCTGGAAATGTCTTACAATTTAAAACCTGGTTCCTAAATCTCTGTCTTACCATTATGTAATCAATCTGATACCCTTTAGTATCTCCAGGATTCTTCCAGGTATACAACCTTCTTTCATGATTCTTGAACCAAGTGTTAGCTATGATTAAGTTATGCTCTGTGCAAAATTCTACAAGGCGGCTTCCTCTTTCATTTCTTCCCCCCCAATACATATTCACCTACTATTTTTCCTTCTCTCCCTTTTCCTACTGACGAATTCCAGTCACCCATGACTATTAAATTTCCGTCTCCCTTCACTACCTGAATAATTTCTTTTATCTCGTCATACATGTCATCAATTTCTTCATCATCTGCAGAGCTAGTTGGCATATAAACTTGTACTACTGTAGTAGGCATGGGCTTTGTGTCTATCTTGGCCACAATAATGCGTTCACTATGCTGTTTGTAGTAGCTAACCCGCACTCCTATTTTTTATTCATTATTAAACCTACTCCTGCATTACCCCTATTTGATTTTGTATTTATAACCCTGTAATCACCTGACCAAAACTCTTGTTCCTCCTGCCACCGAACTTCACTAATTCCCACTATATCTAACTTTGACCTATCCATTTCCCTTTTTAAATTTTCTAACCTACCTGCCCAATTAAGGGATCTGACATTCCACGCTCCGATCCGTAGAATGCCAGTTTTCTTTCTCCTGATAACGACATCCTCTTGAATAGTCCCCGCCCAGAGATCCGAATGGGGGACTATTTTACCTCCGGAAGATTTTACCCAAGAGGACGCCATCATCTTTTAATCATACAGTAAAGCTGCATGTCCTCGGGAGAAATTACGGTTGTAGTTTCCCCTTGCTTTCAGCCGTTCGCAGTACCAGCACAGCAAGGCCGGTTTGGTTAATGTTACAAGGCCAGATCAGTCAATCATCCAGACTGTTGCCCCTGCAACTACTGAAAAGGCTGCTGCCCCTCTTCAGGAACCACATGATTGTCTGGTCTCTCAACAGATACCCCTCCGTTGTGGTTGCACCTACGGTATGGCCATCTGTATCGCTGAGGCACGCAAGCCTCCCCACCAACGGCAAGGTCCATGGTTCATGGGGGGGGGGGGGGGATAAATGTGAAGAAAGCGAAAAAGAAGTGATTGGCAGAAGGACTGATTCAGAATATAGGAAAGTTTTAACATACTTTGGTGAAATTGAAAGGATGCATGGGAATTCCAATGTTAAATGCAGATGAGGAAGCGGATAGGTGGGAAGAGTGCACGGAAGGCCTCTATGAGGGATAAGATTTGTTTGATGTGATACAAGAAGAAACAGGAGTCGATTTAGAAGAGATATGGGATCGATTATTAGAATTTAAAACAGTTTTGGAAGACTTAATATCAAATAAGGCACAAGGGGCACATAACATTCCATCAGAATTTCTAGAATCATTGGGGAAGTGGCAAAAAAACTATTATTCACGTTGGTGGGTAGATTATATGAGTCTGGCGATATAACGTCTGCCTTTCTCAAAAATATGATCAACAAAATTCCGAAGACTGCAAGAACTGACAAGTGCGAGAATTATCTCATAATCAGCTGAACAGCTCATGCATTCAATCTACTGACAATAATAACATAAAGAAGAATGGAAAACATAAATTGACGATACATTTGATGGCGATCAGTTTGGCATTCGGAAAGGTAAGGGCACGAGAGAGGCAGTTCTGATGCTGCGGTTGATAATGTAAGTAAGACTAACGAAAAACCAAGACACATTCATATGATTTGTCGACCTGGAAAAAATGTTAGACACTGTCGACTGGTGTAATATGTTCCATAATCTGAAGAAAATAGGGGTATGTTGTAGGGAGTGACAGGTAATATAAATGTGCAAGAGCCAAAGGCGAACAATAAGAATGGAAGACCATGAACGAAGTGCTCGGATTAAAAAGGGTGTAAGAGAGAGAGGTAGTCTCTCGCCGCTACTGTTCATCTATGCTTTGAAGAAGCAATGATGGAAATAAAAGAAAGACCCAGGAGTGGAATTAAAATTCAAGATTAAAGGATATCAATGATACGATTCGCTAATGATATTGCTATCCTGAGTGAAAGTGAAGAAGAATTATATGCCCTGCTGAATGGAATGAACAGTGTAATGAGAAGAGAATATGGATTGAGAGTAAATCAAAGAAAGACGAAAGTAACGAGAAATAGCAGAATTGAGAACAGCTCAAACCTTAATATCAGGATTCAGAATGAGATTTTCACTCTGCAGCGGAGTGTGCGCTGATATGAAACTTCCTGGCAGATTAAAACTGTGTGCCGTCCGAGACTCGAACTCGGGACCTTTGCCTTTCGCGGGCAAGTGCTCTACCAACTGAGCTACCCAAACACGACTCACGCCCCTTCCTCACAGCTTTACTTCCGCCAGTACCTTGTCTCCTACCTTCCAAACTTTACAGAAGCTCTCCTGTGAACCGCATATCAATACTCATTACACACGTGACCGCACTCATTCAAAGTAATCATTTCTTCTCCCTTCATTTGTATCTCTCTCTCTCCCTCTCTCCCTCTCTTTATTTCTCTGGTTATTGTATGGATTGTCCACCATTCCGCCTGTGATACAGATCAATATTCAAGAAAATCATGGTCAATTGAAAGAATGATGGTTAATGGAGAGAATGAGAGGCAGTGGAAAGTGACACCGGAAAAATTGTAGCAAACTGCGCCCTCCAAACTGTATAAAATACCTCAAAACAAGTTCTCCCAAAAGAATGACAAATATACCCGAAACTGTAAGAATGTCCATGAAATTGTAACAAATTTCCCCAAAGCTGTATCAAATTTCCCCAAAGCTGTAACAAATTTTCCCAGAGCTATAGCAAATTGCCCATCAATAATGTGACAATTGTCCTCTGTACTGTCTCATTATTTAATTATCATGTTTCCTGTCTCTCTGACTTCTCGTCAAAGTTCATCTCACGGTAAGTGTATGTGGACACTAAATATTTCGCGTATACCCACTTGTGTCTCATTAAATATCACCTCCCCACAGTTAAAAAAAGGTCAAATTTTTGTGGACGTTCAGAAAAACTGTAAATATTTGCGCACTCGAACTGTTTCCTTGAGTAAAACGCACTCACACACACACATGCATGCATACAATACTTATGTTAAGGGTGACAGTGGAAGACACTATTTGCTGCAGTACAGAGCTCCAATGCAGTGTGGGGATTTATCTCTGTACATCTCAGGTGCTCTGGTAACAAACACAGCCAGCCAGCCAGCACTTCTGAAAGAGACTCGTTCACATTATGCTTCATGAGGCAAACAAAGTAAAGCAGAAATGGACAGGAAACAAAAAACTATGCTACATATAAAATGTATCATACAAATACATAAAATACATATAAGGGGCAGTCAAATGAAAATGAGACAGATAGACTTACTATTTCAAAAGTTCTCGCCATAACTGTTAATAAATTTATGCCACAGTGACACATTTTTGATGCCTGTAGTTATTTATGGAATCATGTTTGTAATCACGCGTGCACCTCTTCATCTGAAGTAAGTTGACGACCATGAATGTCTCTCTCCAGGGCTTCAAAAATAAAGAAGCCACATGGTAAGATATCAGGACTCCATGGGCGATACATAAGGGCTTCCCAATGAAATTTCTGCACAACCTTGGCAACATGGGGCCACCCAGTGAAACTTCTGCAGCGTAGATGAAGCAGTATTGGCAACAAGTGGGCCCTCCCACAACTCTCCAATTTTGTTGAGAGTATGCTACGGAAGGAAGACACATCTGGCTACCGATTTGCTTGAAGGCATTAACCACCTTGTCTCACAGTGCGATAGATACAGTGGCAGATGGTGGTCATATGCTAATGTGCTACAGCACACTATAATTACTGTACTAAAATCATGCCATGTCTCTTCGAATTCCTGCAGGTGTGCAAATAAAGCGGAAACATGTTTCGCACTGCTTCCTCAATAACTAGAAACTAGTGTTGCGTGCTGAAATGATTGTCAGTCTTGCTAAAGTATTGTGCAAACAGCATGGCGAATTTTGTGGATAATCTGCTGGAGAGACCGTTTTGCAATCAATCTGAGGAGGAAAAAGTGAGGGTCGAAGAGTTAGGTAGACCTGCTCCAAATTTAAGGAGAAGATGTGGAACGGGTCTCTCCGATTTCACTCACACTATGTCAGTAGAAGCAGATGGACGCCCCCTCCCAAGTTACTAGACAGAAAATTGATTGATTTATTCAACAGTAAGAGCTTCACAAACAAAGAAAGTCAGTAATGTGTTGGGCCACCTCTGGCCTTTATCCAAGCAATTATTTGGCCTGGAATTGATTGATAGAGTTGCTGGGGGTCCTCCTGAGGGATATAGTGACAAATTATGTCTAACTTGCGCGTTACGTCGTCAAGATCTCAAGGTGATTGGAAGGCCTTTCCCATAACGTTCCAAATGTTCTTAATTGGGGAGAGATCTACCGACTTTGCTTGGCAAAGTTAGTAGTTGTTGTTGTTGTTGTGGTGTTCAGTCCTGAGACTGGTTTGATGCAGCTCTCCATGCTACTCTATCCTGTGCAAGCTGCTTCATCTCCCAGTACCTACTGCAACCTACATCCGTCTGAATCTGCTTAGTGTATTTATCTCTTGGTCTCCCTCTACGATTTTTACCCTCCACGCTGCCCTCCAATACTAAATTGGTGATCCCTTGATGCCTCAACACATGTCCTATCTACCGATCCCTTCTTCTAGTCAAGTTGTGCCACAAACTTCTCTTCTCCCCAATCTTATTCAATACTTCCTCGTTAGTTATGTGATCTACCCATTTAATCTTCAGTATTCTTCTGTAGCACCACATATCTAAAGCTTCTATTCTCTTCTTGTCCAAACTATTTATCGTCCATGTTTCACTTCCATACATGGCTACACTCCATACAAATACTTTCAGAAACGACTTCCTGACACTTAAAACTATACTCGATGTTAACAAATTTCTTTTCTTCAGAAACACTTTCCTTGCCATTGCCAGTCTACGTTTTATATCCTCTCTACTTCAACCATCATCAGTTATTTTGCTCCCCAAATGGAAAAACTCCTTTACTACTTTAAGTGTCTCATTTCCTAATCTAATTCCCTCAGCATCACTCGATTTCATTCGAGTACAGTCCATTATCCTCGTTTTGCTTTTGTTGATGTTCATCTTATACCCTCCTTTCAAGACACTATCCATTCCATTCAACTGCTCTTCCAAGTCCTTTGCTGTCTCTGACAGAATTACAATGTCATCGGCGAACCTCAAAGTTTTTACTTCTTCTCCATGGATTTTAATACCTACTCCGAATTTTTCTTTTGTTTCCTTCACTGCTTGCTCAATATACATATTGAATAACATTGGGGAGAGACTACAACCCTGTCTCACTCCCTTCCTCACCATTGCTTCCCTTTCATGCCCCTCAACTCTTGTAACTGCCATCTGGTTTCTGTACAAATTGTAAATAGCTTTTCGCTCCCTGTATTTTACCCTTGTCACCTTCAGAATTTGAAAGAGCTTATTCCAGTCAACCAGAAAGTTGGTATTCACTTCGAATTAGAATCTACAGTTTACATTTTTACATGTATTTACAATAAAATCAATCACCATTTTTGATGTGGTAGTGACCAGAGACCACTACATTTACTTTAGCAGGAAGTATATAATATGATGTTTGCCATCCTGTGCAAATAAAGAAATTTTTAACGTTTAATAGTTGAAACAACATTATCGCGTAACCTTTTTCCAAAACAGAATGAAATAAATTAGTCTGATAATTGGAAATGAAAATGTTTTGTTAAAAATTCTCTTTTATGTTGGTTAAAAGCCACGGCTAAATGTTTCTCAGGGCGCTATCGCCAGAAATATCATACGTATTCCATCGAGAACACGTTCGTCTTATGATGGATTTAAAAAGAATCTTTCTTTTATGTTACGCTGCAGACCTGTTAAATAAACTGCTTAATTATTTCTGTTTCTGTGAGGCTTGATGCTACAGTATAGCTGCCTATGTGCAATGGCAGGGTATACATTAATAAAAATTATTATTCATAAAAATGTACCTCTGGCCAAAAAATGAAATGGAAAATATTACAAGACGCTGTTCTGTTTTTATTAAGATTATTAGCTTTAATACTTCTTGCGAGAAATTACTATTAAAAGCGTTTTTATCATTTTATCATTAATGGCGTCGCTACAACAATTAACTTGCACAAATGGGCCAGGGCAACATTTAATTATTACGTACATGAATCATGGATCAGAGAGGGTACTTTTTGATACCGAAAAAAAAAAAAATGTTGCCATAAATAATTGCATATATATTTCACAAAATTGATAAATAACGCTATAGATAATTATATTAATTACTTACAGACCGTGATCTCTATGCGACCGTCAGTTAGGATATCAGAACTAATAAGACCAGGAAGACAAAGAAACAAAATGTCCTTTCCTTACATACTGCGATACAGAGATAGTAATTATTGCATATCTAAGGGCGCAGAGAGCGCTTCCATTGTTGATGAGTATCAATAAGTTAATTTACAAGACTTTTTTCCGGAGGCTATGCTATAACATGCTGCTTCGACTAAACGACAAAATGCAAAATTTTTACTTTCGAATCCCAGACGCATTGCTTGTGGGCAGCCTATTTACAGAAGATTGTTTTTTGTCTCTAGCCCTGCTGATGATGCGCCCGGAGTCGGTCTTTAGAGCATGCATTTTTGTTTATAGGCCAACAAATCCTGCAAATGATTCGCCATTCATTTCATCTTTCATCAAACCAACCTCTTTTTATTGGGTGTCAACAGAAAACTGCATCTGTTATTTTCTGGGAAATTCGAAGTATTGAACCTTGTACGCAATCACTACTTATATAGCCATAGATATTTGGATTTTTAACGTGATATATGAGAGTATATGTGTCTCTGTAACACAGTTCTATGTGATTTGACAGATATTTATTTACAATATATCCAGAGTGAATGTCAAAAGGAAGCATCTTGAAAATATCCAAAATCGCCATTCCCGTTGCTATCGGTTATGACGTCTGCCCAGCTCAGTGGCGATTACATCTTCCTTAAACGTGACGCACTTTCAAAAATTTGGTTTTGCAAATGGTGCAGCTTCCCCGTGTTGGCATTCACAGGAGTTTGCTGGTCTTATGTCCAGCATCTTTCCCATAATTTTCATGTTTCTGCCGAAAATATGATTATTCACGAGTTTGAAGAAATTGTTCTTGAACCCTTTTTTTTTTTTTTTAGATTAAATTAGATTTACTTTCATTCCAATTGATCCGTAGTGAGGAGGTCCTCCAGGATGTGTAACATGTCAGAAAAACAACAATTCATGACAAATATTTATAACTAAAACAAATAAGCTAATATACCATTCCATAGGTCCCAAGTGGAATTATCGTCATTTTTTAATGAGCACTATATGAAAGTCATTTTAAAAATAGTAATGCACTGAATTTAAAATAAAAAATACTTTTTATTTATTTATAAGGTAATAAACATGTAATACAACTACTATAACACTTATTTACAATGAACACATTACTGCCTGAAATGGTACAGAAGTTAGATTGTACTTCCACTTCCACACACACACACACACACACACACACACACACACACACACACACACACACACACATTTACAATGAACACATTACTGCACTGAAATTACGCAGAAGTTATATATATATATATATATATATATATATATATATATATATATATACTCAAATCAGTTGGTTTTACTGAGAAATTCATCAATGGAGTAGAAGGAGTTGGCCACCAATAAATCCTTTAGGCTTCTCTTAAACTGAATTTAATTGGTTGTTAAGCTTGTTATTGAAAATGTGTGTTCCCGAATAATGCACACCTTTTTATACAAGACTAAGTGACTTTAAATCCTTGTGAAGATTATTCTTATTTCTAGTATTGATTCCATGAATTGAGCTGTTGGTTTGAAAAGTGATTTATTTTTAATGACATATTTCATTAAGGAATAAATATATTGGGAAGCAGTAGTTATGAAACGTCCCCTTTGAACAATTCTACATGACTGTGCTTAACCTGACACACAATATTTTGTTAGCGCAACGCAATCTGACTTTCAAAATTCCCTACAAAAGAATGGCCCTGACTAACATTAAACTATACCTTTCACAAATCACTTACCTCACAAAAATCTTCGCTGCTCAAGCCACTGCAATACAGCGAGCGCCACTACTGCCAGCTAAATAAAAGATTCAAACTATGGAAGGCACTAACTACTGAGAGGGATAGTTAGCAAATGAAAGATATTAATAGAGAACAAACAATGTATTTACCTTAATATCATCACAAGTCATAATATATATATCAGTTCATGACAAATTACAAACCTCCGCCATCTCTCTCCCCACATCCACCACTGCTGGCGGATCACCTCCAACTGCGCAATGCTACGCACTGTTAACATCCAGCGTCCCCTCTACAATGGCAGACAACAATGCAAAACTAGCCACAGACTGCACACAGCACAGCCAGTGATTTCATTTTCATACAGAGAGCGCTACGTGGCGGCGGCGTTACCAATATAAGAACCTAAACAGCCTACTTACATAAAGAAAACATAAACAGCCTACTTACATAGCCCCCATGCTCCCCACAAAAAATTTTTACAAATGGTGTTGGGCACTGGCCAATACAGATTTGACAAAAATTTTTCACAATTACAGTAACAAAGATACAAAATGCACACACTTATTGATACAATGTTGGTCAAAAGCTAAAATTTTCTCACAGTCCATAAAGATAGTCCTGATCATTCATCATAATAGTAATTACAGTTTCTCATTAGTAAAAGAAATTGCACATAGAAGTAGTGGATTTCCATACAGTCTTGAAGAAGTAGAGTTGTCCTTCCAATGGAAAGACAGTGCTGACTCTTGACATGCTGACAGGTAATGGGCCACAATGGAGCAAACCCACAGCAGAGTCATTCGAAGTTTTGAAGAATATTGGTAGGTAGGTCATCACAGAGCAGACCCACTGGAGTCCTGGTAGAGATTGTGGTATTGGTGGGCCACCAGAGGTGCAGACCCACTGTAGTCCTTGTAGAGATTACGGTATTGGTGGGCCATCAAAGATGCAGACCCACTGTAGTCCTTGTAGAGATGGCCAGCAGCCATCTGTTGCGACTGTGCAGGTGCACAATCACCATCGAAGAGTCTTGCAGAGAATATAGCAAGTCCATAAACCACCACTTGTGCACTCACAAAGTGTTTGGAATTGTCCTTAGAACCAGCAATGCTGTTATCCAGTCCCTTGCTGAATTATTAACACACGTGCAAACACTAACAGTCCCTACTTCTCACATATTGTCCATATACTATGACCAACAGAAACGTGTGCAGTGAAATGTAACTTAATTTGAAGAACTGGTAACAATTACAATTTGGTAACATAAAAATACAATAACAAAGGTACAAAATACATCATTAAAGAACATAACAATACAGATAACATTTGTAGTACAGGCTTTACAAAAGAATCGAACTAACATATACATCAGTGGAATTATGACATGAGTACATACATAAAAGATCACAATAACTTTTGAAACATCAACTTCACACATGAGCATTAAACAGAATAAATAATGTGTAAGCATATTTATAAGGTAAATAACATATTATGAATGCCAATTATATTTGAGGATAACAGTATTCCTCATCATAGTGAATGTAGCTTAATATTAATAGAAGAAAAAATTCTATGAAACTACACAGAGACAGGAAGAAAACAAATACACAAGGGTACACAAACACATAGTGGGATAACACCAATAGGAAAGGACAGGGTTCGTTTTCAGTGTAACATGTGGTACTGCAGTCCAACCCAAAACTTCATATATCTTTCCTCTTATTTCATCCTTTGTTTCCACCAAAAAAATTCTATCTAAGCATGCTTTCTGTGTTTATATGTTCACACATCTCTTACCTCATTTTTATTTTCCATTATCTTACCTCATCATTTATTTCCAAGAAAATCCTACCTAAAATACCTTTTTTTTTTTTTTGGCCAAACCATTTTCTTATAGCGTCTAAATGCATTTCTTCCAATTCATCATAGTTAGTTTCTTATATAGTCTACCCCTCTTAAGCTAACTTAAATCTACTGAGCTCAGATGCTAAACTAAGGGACGAGGCAATGCAGCATCACATAACAATTAACACAAACAGCAATGAGAAAAAAAATGGAAATTTGCAAAGCAAGCTACAGTAAATCTAAATTAACAAGCAATGCAACATTACAACTAATATGAGCCAATGCGCAGTAAACAAAAAATTAAATCTGGCTTAGCAGAGTAACACAAATTAAAATTCAGTAACACGATGCCTGGCAAACAGCAGTAACTTATACCTAAACATGACATAGCTCAAGCAGAAAAAATAGTACACTAAAGATAACAATGCAGATAAGGGAAATGTATAATCACATCTTAATGTCTAAGTAATTAAAGTGGTGCACCACAAGAAGTTATTCTACCAAAAAGTTACCAATTACTTGAAAAGAAAATTATGAATGCAGTTACTAGTTCCTTCTTATTGTTCTTTCCTTTCCAAGTGCTCCTTTTTTAAAGAATGTGGGTCATAAAATAATTATTTAATAGATCTGTTGACAGAAAGTGTTCACATTAGCAAATGCATTTCATTTTATAAAAGCAATGCTGCAACACAGCTGGAAACCAGATATCAAATGAAATAAGCAACTACGAAAAGCAAAGCATAAAAACATCATTAATAGCTATGTGGCATTTCGTAAGTCAGTAGCTCTCAACTCTCGTAGAAAGACACTTGTCATTATCAGGTTTGCAGATGTAAGAATATTTCCGAGGATAATGGCCTCGCCTTTTTTCTTGTTCTACCTGTGCCGCTGAAAAGGGCTCGCAATAATGGCTTTTTCTCCAGGCGTCTGACACAGCTGGGTGCCCGCGACGCATTACGTGCAGGTGGTCACTTAACTTTCGTACGGAAATATTTACGACAGCAGTTTCCGCTACAGTGACAGTCTCACATAAAAATATTTTACAGGTCAAGAATTAGCGTTGCAAATCTGTAGAAACAAAATCCTATAAATATAAGTGTCCAAAAAAAATATTGGTCAGCATTGTGATACAGTCACACATTTCATAACTCTTAAAGTACGTTTCTTGGTTTCCAACATCCTTTTCATAAATCAGAGTCCCTAAACACTACTCATTATTCCTTACCTCATTATACATATACATATTCGTCGACACTTCTTCAATATTTCATCGTGAGAAATACGTAGCATAATAAACATTCCTCAACAACATAATACACATCATCGTCGTAATAATAACATCATAACACTTCAGTCAAATCTCAAAATCGTCGTAACTTCCTCCAATAATTTCTAAGCCTAAAAAAATTCTCTGCTCATTTAAATAGTGTCATCTACCTCAAACATACTTTAAAATCATGCTCCCTTACCAAATACATTATTCAAAGCTCTCATAGTATCACAATGGTTCCGAAAAAATATGAGCATTTCACAAAGTACAGACAAAATACAATTTCATAAGTGTGAAGTTATCCAACTGTGTAATTGCGTGAACATGTGTCACTGATGTAGTAAAAAAATGTTTATCTCTCTCAGTTAAATAATCAGATAGCTGTGTAATTCTGTGTTTTAGAGAAATATGGTACCGATGTGTAAAGTTGTATAAGCAAAATACCATATTAGCTAGGGTTCCTTGTGGTTGCCACACACATGGTACACAAAGTAAGCGTGTACCCCCCTGAGGATAAATGTAATTATACCCTCAGGTGTTACAGATTACAGCAATGGAATGAAATGTATCACGGAAAACTTTCTTTGTAATTCAAAAATCTTTAAAAATAAATGTTTTAAGTATAAAATTGATCACTCAAATACGTGTACTGTAGCGCTAAACTGTGCGTCTTGTAACATAATCTCTGTGGAAGTGTCGTAGTTATCGTCCTCTGTAAGCAAAGTTCTGCTAAAGTCAATGTACTTACCTCATGATACACAAAAGTGAAATGCTTTGCGTATAGATATCTTAGTTATTACGCTTATTGCTGTGATGAGGAAAGTACTGTACAGTAACGTAATGTTGTGCCACGAAAAAGGGTGTCTCATTGTTGCTATACCACAAAAGTTACTACTAAAACATGTTTTACTTTGCAGAATAAAACAGAAAAACTGTGCAGAAATAAAACAGAAACACTACAAAAGCAACATTGTAAATTGTCACTCATTAGTAGCGTCGTGATAAAATCGTGTAGCTGTCACATAAACTAACCTCTGCGTCATCTGGTATCTCTCAGAAAGCACTTTAAATTCAGAATGTATTTTCAAATAAACCAAAATGTTGCATTAAAATCTCATTAGCAGTACTGGTAAATGTTCTAAGTATGTGAGCCTTATAGTCGTTACGTAATCGTGCAACAAACAAGCAAGAATGTACACACACAATAACACTGTTGCGTCTGTTTACTATAACAATGCATTCGTCATTTCTGTTTAAATAAGTTCTCTTGGTTCTTGATTGGATATTTAACTTCAAACATTGTTGCATGGTAACAGTTTCTAAAGCATACTAGTAACGTGAAGTGAAACGTTTTATGGCAAAGACAAAGTTAAAAGGCAGATTATCTGTCAATAAATGGTTTTACATGAGAAATGTGGTGTAAACCTTTACTCTTCCTAGTACGCAGAGTTTCAACTTCAACGCAATTATCATGTGGTATACGTCGGATTCTGTAAGGTCCATTGTAAACTAGAAAGAATTTGTGACTCAAGTGTTTCTTCTTATGTGACAATGAATGAGCTTTAATGAGAACTTTCTGACCAATATACAATTTCTTTGCATTTGCTTTACCGTGTAGTTTTCTCCTTTTGTCTGCTGCAGATTTTATATTTTTAAGAGCCAAATCAATTATGTCTTTGTGTCGAAGTTTACGTGTATTCGGGAAAGGTACAAGCTCTCTGATTCTGTTCGGTGGTTCTTCATTCTTCAGTACAAGAGTAGGTGGTAAAGCAGTGGAGTCGTGAGGCATTTCATTCAGCACGTTTTGAAATAAGTGTAAATATCTGTCCCAATGCTGATGCTTTCTGTGACAATAAAGTCTGCAAAGCTTATTGATTTCTTTCATAATCCGTTCAGACGGGTTGCAATGTGGTGAGTACAATGAAATAAAAACAGGTTTTATTTTATGATTCCAAAGCATGCGTGACCAAACAGCAGATCTGAATTGCGGTCCGTTATCTGAAATGACTTTACTAACGTGTCCAACTTCACGTAAGAAATTTTTAACAAAGGCGTTGGATACAGACCGTCCAGTGGCTTTACGTAACGGTGTGAAAGAAACAAATTTTGAAGTAAGTTCAACAGCGACTAGAACGTACGAAAATCCATTAGATGTTCTGACAAGCGGTCCCAAGAGATCAACAGCAGCAAATTCTTTTAATTTAGAAGGAATGATAGGAAACAGCGGAGCACGATGGGAGATATTAGATGGTTTCGCCTTTTGACAAAGTTTACAAATAGACAAGACTCTTCGAATTCTCTTTTCCATATTGTTAAAATAACAAGTCGTTCGAAGAATATGATAACATTTTCGTGGGCCAAAATGTGCGTAGCTGAAATGAATGTACCAAATGAGCTTATTAACAAAATCGTCTGGAATGCAAAGTACCCATAGCTTGTCATCAACAGTGCAGCGTTTGAAGAGTATGTTGTTTCTAACCAGGTAATAATGCCGAATCTGTGTGTGTGTCTTTTCATGCCATTTGCTCTTGATGTCTTTCCAAATCGGGTCTTTATCTTGTTCATGAGCAATGTCCTTTAAAGATGTGGTGATGAAGTTTTCAAAGGCGACTTTCTGAATGTAAAGAATACTGAAATTTTTCTCGAGGTTGCCTTCTGTGGTACTTTTCTCAAGCCCAACCGGTGCGCGTGACAGTGCGTCCGCAACAATGTTCTCCTTGCCGGGAATGTAGACTATTGTGAAGCGGAATTCTTGCAGAAACAATGCCCAACGTTTTAACCTGTCATGATTTAATTTTGAAGACATAAGAAATTGTAATGCACGATGATCACTGTATACTTTTACGTGCTTACCAGAAAGAAAGAAACGGAATTTGTTAAATGCTCAAACGATAGCTAAAGCTTCTAATTCAGTAACGGAATAATTTTTTTCAGATTTTGTTAGCACTCGGCTAGCAAAAGCAATGGTTTTCTGAACGGTAGTGTCATTTTCTATGGCTTCTTGAAATAAATGGGCACCAAGACCGACTTTAGAAGAATCCGTGCTAAGGCAGAAATCTTGTGACAGATCAGGATGATCTAGTATTGGCGCGTGAAGTAACGCTTCTTTCAAAGAATTGAATTCCAACTGTGCTTGTTCGTCCCAGTTCCAAATAGTATTTTTTCCAGTGAGAGAACAAAGTTTTGGTGTAACTAGAATTTGCATATTCAGAAAACGACGGTAAAAATTTACGAGACCTAGAAAACTGCGGACTTGTCTTTTTGTGGATGGAACTGGAATGGCTCTGATTGCTTCTAACTTTTCAGGATCCGGCTGAATGCCTTCAGAAGAAATAATATGTCCCAAAAACCTCACCTTTGACCTACCGAATTCAGACTTTTCCAAGTTAACTGTAATTCCAGATTCTGCAAAAATACGTAACAGACTGTTGAGGATTGGATTATGTTGTTCCCATGAAGCTTCCGCTATTAGAATATCGTCCACATATAAGGTGATGTGACGTTTTAAGAACTCAGGTAATATGGAATTTAGCCCGCGAATAAATGCTGCTGAAGAAATGTTCAAACCAAAGGGAAGTTTCCGAAACTGATAACAAACGCCGAAACAAAGGAAAGCTGTGTATTTTCTGCATTCTGGATGAAGTTCGATCTGATAAAAGCTGGATCTGAGATCAATGGAAGACAACACTTTTACACCATTAAAATTTTGAAGAAGTTCTTCCATCGTCTGCGGCCTGTCTGTTTCAGGAATAATGATAGTATTGATTTGTCTCGAATCTAAGACAAGTCTGATCGATCCATTTTTCTTTTCAACAACATGTAATGGATTGTTGTATGAGCTTACTGCAGGCTCAATAATGCCCTCGTCAAGCATAGATTGTATTTCTGTTCTAACACGGTCCCTATAATGTGCTGGAATTACATATGGTCTAACACAAAATTTAGTATGCTCACGAACACGAAATTGGTATTGAAATCCCTTGATTGTTCCTGTTTTATGAGTAAAAACTGTGGAATGTGCTTGTAAAATCTCAAAAAGGTCCTGCCTATCAGTGTCATTACAATTCTCAATTGTTTGAATTTTATTCTGAATTAACTTATTAATGTCAAATGCGCCGTCGATATCATCCCTGTCAGTACTTGCAGAGTGATTGTTAGTGTCTAGTTCCGTAGAAAAGTCCGAACTGTTGTCTAACAGAAGGTAAAGCCGATTAATTTCCTCGTCATGGTTTGAGAGCCAGTCTTCAAATTTCAAAGCTATTGACTTACCTTCTTTCTCTAAACTTATTTCAGCATCGTGAAAGCTTAAGATTGCTTTGTATTCATTCAAAAAGTCTACTCCCAATATAATTTCCGTCGACAATAATGGAACAATAAGAAAGTTTATAGAGAAGCTGTGGCTTTGACAAAAGAATTCTAAATTGGTTTGCTGGCGTACATCTACACTTTTTCCAAAGATTGCACCTTGTAATTTAATCTTACGTAACGGAAGTGTAGGGCAATCGTTCGATTTGTTACATTTGCTAAAGGCTGTTTCACTAATTACTGAGATGGGACTGCCAGAGTCAAGTACTGCCGTAAATTTTACGTCATTTACTGTAATGTGAATCACAGGATATGCAATATTGTTATGTTTTATGTCGTGTTCCTGGAGTAAGATGTCCCTAATGTCTTCCATTTTTACGTAATTACTAGCTACGGCAGCTGCGTCGTTAGTGTCATAAGAACGTTTTGTGGCTGCCATCGGTGTGAGTCATTGCCTATTGTCTCTTTGTTGGCGCGCGTCGTTATTGGGATTTGGAGACCTAACTTCTACAAATTCACGTTGTCGAAAGTGCCCTGCTCTGTTTGAATCCCGCCAGTTCTGATGCAATTCAGGTCTGTCGTTACGAGCATATCGTCTGTCGTCATGTCGGTAGATGCCATAGTTTCTTTCTTGTCGCTCACGTGGTGGAGAATTTCTCCCCGAATCGAAACTGCGCGCTGGACCATTGCGTCTAAAGTTATTCTGTCTCCCCTGATAATATTTATTTTGGTTCCCATATTGTCTGTTTCTCTGATTGTCTCTGTGATAGTCATTACCACGGAGAGGTGATCTTTCCCTGTAGTTATTACTACTCTGCCAATGGTTGTCATACGGGTGGTGTCTATTTTGGTCACGATTTGTGTTGTGAGAATAGCCTTGTCGTGTCCAGTTATTGTTTCTGTCGTCACGGAATTGTGACGGATGTGACCTGTAGTGATTGTTTTCCTGTTCTCGCATCCCGCGACTGTCTGTGTCAATTTCTAATTCTTGTAACAGTCCCTGAAAAGCTTCAATGTCGTCTTTGCAACGTCCTGCTAAAATAATATGTCGTAAATGTTTAGGCAATTTGATTAAGCAAATGCGGATGAGTTCTGAGGGGCTGTATGGGCTTGACAGGTACTGATTCTTGTGCAACATGTCTTCAAAATATTTCACAAGACTGGAAAATTCAGATTGTTCGAAGTGTTTCATCATTATGATGTTATGTTTTACACGGTCTTGTGTAGCTTGAGACCAATATGCTGAGAGGAAGGCATGGTAAAATTCTCCTTCACTGTGGCAATCGTGAATGACCGATCGCATTATTACAGCTGGTTCATTCTCTAAATAGCCACACATGAATTCTAATCTGTGTTCTAATGACCAGTTGGGAGGGAAACAATGAGAGAATTAATGGAGCCACGCTTGTGGATGAATGTCGTTGGCAGAATTCTTAAACGTTTTGAATTTACGTGTAGTAATGAACAACTTATAGTCAAAATCATCGTGTCGGCGAGTAGCATCTCGGTCATAGTTACGTCGTGTCGGCGGTTCCATCTCAAAATTCGGTGTACCTTGCCAATTTCTTTCATAATTACCGAAATGCCCTGTGTTATTATTTTGTGGCTTTTGCGTATTTCTAAGTCCCTCTTCCCGTGTTGGAGCGCGAGTGTCTTCTGAAATACGTAATTCTTGTATTACCTGTGTCAGCTGATCTTGTACTTCCCGGATTTCTCTTTGGTGTTGCGTATCAATTTGATTCAGATTTTGTTTCAGTTTCCTAATTTGTTCGCTCTGTTCTGTGTCATTAAAGACTACCGGTTTTGCGTCATTCAGATTATCATCTACCTTCGTAGATAAATTATTTAGCTGATCCGAAAGTTCAACTACTTTCTCTGATAATGAACACATTTCCTCAGTGTGTTTTTCTGAACCAAGTTTCAGAGTGTCCATTTGTGCTGAAATCGAATCTACTGTGTCCTTTAAGTTTTCCTGAGTTTTTGCAAGTTGCGTAACCGAATCGGTAGATGCAACTGAGTCAATTTTATCCCACAAGGTCTCATGATTTTCATGAACAATGGTTTGCAGTTCTTTTATGGCTGCTTCGTGATTCTGTAGTGCATTTTCATGACGCGAAAAAATAGGTTGGAAATGCTCACAAATTTGTGTTTTTACGTCATTACAGACTTTTTGACATTTCGATTCAATGTGATGTAACTCAGCAGTTAAATCCTCACGTGTTCGTTCAAGAGTTTGCTCCAATGAGTCTAACTTTTTAAGATTTTGTTCCATTGTGTCTAACTTTTGAAGCTTTTGCTGTGTTTGTCTCTGATTTTGTTCCATTGTGTCTAACTTTTTGAGATTTTGTTCCACTGTGTCTAACTGTTGCTGTGTTTGTCTCTGGTGTTGTTCCATTGTGTCTAACTTTTCAAGCTTTTGTCCCATTTGTTGCATTAATTGTAATAACAATGCACTGGTGTCTGAAACATGTTCCTCAGTGCTTTTCGGCAGTGAAGTTGCACCGGCAACATTCACATTTTGAAAAGCGGAAAATGTGTCTTGACTCATTTGAGAAAACGGTGAGAACCCAAAACCTGAGTCTGCAGTATTTGCAATATTGTGTTCTGTCATTTCGGCTTCCTGAGGCGAGCTATTGCCGACCGATCGATCGATAATGCTTCCCTCTTCACTAATTGTTTCACTGTCCACGCCATTGTTTGACGCCCGCTCCATTTCCCTGTGCACAGTTACCAAATTACTACTTTGAACATTAGTAAATTCATTACTCGGCGGCGCTGATAAGCTACGCTCGTCGTCACTATTATTTCTCAGTTTAGTTTGGAGCCTAGTGTTACGTTTTTCACACGCCATAATTGTCACAATATTTCACACGATAACACAGAAAAACACAATTTGAAGATAAAAAATAAGAGAACACATTAACATAGCACTGAAAATAATATCTAGTTAATTGCAGCTGCGAAATACTTGGTGCAAATCTACATGCATGCCACAACTGTTTTACTGTACAACAATGAAAGGCTACAACTACAAAGGAGATTCTCTCTACAATTACGCGCTAGCAATAAACAAAATCTACACTAATTACACAAACTACAAGAAAAAATCAGAAGATTCCAGTGAGGTATCCTCGGCTAAGGGTCGACATATGAAACGTCCCCTTTGTACAATTCTACATGACTGTGCTTAACCTGACACACAATATTTTGTTAGCGCAACGCAATCTGACTTTCAAAATTCCCTACAAAAGAATGGCCCTGACTAACATTAAACTATACCTTTCACAAATCACTTACCTCACAAAAATCTTCGCTGCTCAAGCTACTGCAATACAGCGAGCGCCACTACAGCCAGCTAAATAAAAGATTCAAACTATGGAAGGCACTAACTACTGATAGGGATAGTTAGCAAATGAAAGATATTAATAGAGAACAAACAATGCATTTACCTTAATATCATCACAAGTCATAATATATATATCAGTTCATGACAAATTACAAACCTCCGCCATCTCTCTCCCCACATCCACCACTGCTGGCGGCTCACCTCCAACTGCGCAACGCTACGCGCTGTTAACATCCAGCTGCCCCTCTACAATGGCAGACAACAATGCAAAACTAGCCACAGACTGCACACAGCACAGCCAGTGATTTCATTTTCATACAGAGAGCGCTACGTGGCGGCGGCGTTACCAATATAAGAACCTAAACAGCCTACTTACATAAAGAAAACATAAACAGCCTACTTACATAGTTAGTATCCCTAGTTCCCTAAACAGGCTTCTCCAGGATGTTCTTGAGTTCACACCACATATAACTCCTACTGCACGTTTTTGTGCCCGGAAAACTCTAGCTTGGGTAGATGAATTACCCCAAAAAATAATCCCATATGACATTATGGAATGAAAGTAAGCATAGTATGCCAGCTTTTTCATTTTTATATCACCTATGTCTGACAAAATTTGCATTGCAAACAGAGATTTGTTAAGACGCTTCAGCAGTTCTGTGGTGTGCTCCTCCCAGTTGAATTTATTATCAAGCTGTAATCCCAAGATTTTAACACTGTCCACTTTTTCTATCTTCTTGTCATCATATGTTAGGCATATACTCGTGGGACACCCCTTACAAGTTCTGAACTGCATGTAGTGTGTTTTCTCAAAGTTTAGTGACAAAGAATTGGCTAGCAACCAGTGATTAATGTCCACAAATATTTTATTAGCTGATCTTTCTAAGGCTACACTTGATTTGCTATTTATTGCAATGTTTGTATCATTGGCAAACAAAACAAACTTGGCATCTGGTAATGTTACTGATGAAAGGTCATTGATATACACAAGAAAAAGGTAAGGACCCCAAAATGGAACTTTGTGGGACCCCACATGTAATTAGTTCCCAGTTGGATCAAGCCTGATAGCTTGATACATGTCTCTTTCCCAATAACACCCTTTGTTTTCTGCCAGAGATATAAGATTTGAACCATTTTGCAGCATTTCCTGTTACACTATAATACTTTAATTTACTTAAGAGGATATTGTGATTTACACAGTTGCCTGCAATTTTTTGTCTAATGAATTAAGCACATTTTCACTGTTAAGTGTAGATAGCCTTCTCAATATCAGAACATTTTAGAATTCCAAACTGTGACTTTGACAGTATGTTATTTGATATAAGATGGTTATAAAGCCGACTGTACATTACTTTTTCGAAAAATTTTGAGAATGCTGGCAACAGTGAAATTGGACGGAAATTTGATGCTATTTCTTTATCTCCCTTCTTAAACAGTGGCTTAACTTCAGCATATTTCAGCCATTCAGGAAATATTCCACTGATAAATGACTGGTTACACAGATAACTTAATATGTTACTTAGCTCAGAATCACATTCTTTAATTAACTTTGTCGATATTTCATCATACCCACTAGATGTTTTTGATTTTAAAGATTTTATGATGGACATCTCATCGTTTTTTTTATGTTAATGCTTATGTATAACTTCATCCAGGGAGACTGCCTGTACAATAAGATTTAATGAACCTTTTTTAAAACCTATTTACACTCCTGGAAATTGAAATAAGAACACCGTGAATTCATTGTCCCAGGAAGGGGAAACTTTATTGACACATTCCTGGGGTCAGATACATCACATGATCACACTGACAGACCCACAGGCACATAGACACAGGCAACAGAGCATGCACAATGTCGGCACTAGTACAGTGTATATCCACCTTTCGCAGCAATGCAGGCGGCTATTCTCCCATGGAGATGATCGTAGAGATGCTGGATGTAGTCCTGTGGAACGGCTTGCCATGCCATTTCCACCTGGCACCTCAGTTGGACCAGCGTTCGTGCTGGACGTGCAGACCGCGTGAGACGACGCTTCATCCAGTCCCAAACATGCTCAATGGGGGACAGATCCGGAGATCTTGCTGGCCAGGGTAGTTGACTTACACCTTCTAGAGCACGTTGGGTGGCACGGGATACATGCGGACGTGCATTGTCCTGTTGGAACAGCAAGTTCCCTTGCCGGTCTAGGAATGGTAGAACTATGGGTTCGATGACGGTTTGGATGTACCGTGCACTATTCAGTGTCCCCTCGACGATCACCAGTGGTGTACGGCCAGTGTAGGAGATCGCTCCCCACACCATGATGCCGGGTGTTGGCCCTGTGTGCCTCGGTCGTATGCAGTCCTGATTGTGGCGCTCACCTGCACGGCGCCAAACACGCATACGACCATCATTGGCACCAAGGCAGAAGCGACTCTCATCGCTGAAGACGACACGTCTCCATTCGTCCCTCCATTCACGCCTGTCGCGACACCACTGGAGGCGGGCTGCACGATGTTGGGGCGTGAGCGGAAGACGGCCTAACGGTGTGCGAGACCGTAGCCCAGCTTCATGGAGACGGTTGCGAATGGTCCTCGCCGATACCCCAGGAGCAACAGTGTCTCTAATTTGCTGGGAAGTGGTGGTGCAGTCCCCTACGGCACTGCGTAGGATCCTACGGTCTTGGCGTGCATCCGTGCGTCGCTGCGGTGCGGTCCCAGGTCGACGGGCACGTGCACCTTCCGCCGACCACTGGCGACAACACCGATGTACTGTGGAGACCTCACGCCCCACGTGTTGAGCAATTCGGCGGTACGTCCACCCGGCCTCCCGCATGCCCACTATACGCCCTCGCTCAAAGTCCATCAACTGCACATACAGTTCACGTCCACGCTGTCGCGGCATGCTACCAGTGTTAAAGACTGCGATGGAGCTCCGTATGCCACGGCAAACTGGCTGACACTGACGGCGGCGGTGCACAAATGCTGCGCAGCTAGCGCCATTCGACGGCCAACACCGCGGTTCCTGGTGTGTCCGCTGTGCCGTGCGTGTGATCATTGCTTGTACAGCCCTCTCGCAGCGTCCGGAGCAAGTATGGTGGGTCTGACACACCGGTGTCAATGTGTTCTTTTTTCCATTTCCAGGAGTGTATGTTGCAAACATTGTTACAGATTTCCGTAATGGACAACGCAGTTTTTCTTGTCTTATAACACTGAAAACTATTTCTTTTGTTTCTTGCTATCTGATGGTGGCATTATTTCTTCCGGTTTATTTATTTATTTATCGTATCCAAGACATCACCATTTTACAAAAAAAATTATATTGCGATGCAAGAGAAGCAGTTATAATTCAATAATACATGGTTATAAGGTAAATTAACTACAATAATATAGAAAAGTATGTAACATATAATGATAAGCGCTAAGGATACGAAACAGAGCGATTTTCATATCCCACGTGAAGCCCAATACACTGCAACTTGAATAGCCTTGTCATTTGCTTCAAATAGGTCTTGAGTCGAACACGGGTTGTTTAGTTTCCTGCAGACCAGTAGGTGTTGTGGGTCTTGCTGTTCTCCACACTCGCAGGGCTCGTCTGCACTGATGTAGCCCCATTTTTCCAAGTTTGCTCTGCATCTTGATACGCCTGTTCGTAGTCTATTCAGGGCTTTCCAGGTCGTATATGGGAGTTCAGAGCCAGCTGTGGGTTCTTCCCTGGGGCTATTCCCTGCTCTTCCTGGGTCCACATTGTACCACAGCTCTTCTCGTCGTGCTCTAGGCGATAAAAGAGTTGCTTCAGTTGTTCGTAGGAAACTCTTCCTTGATTTAAGTCGGCGAGGTTGAAGATTGTAACCGAACATTGGATGCCTGGGATCTGTCTCCTGTTTATGTTTCTCGATTTCTGCGGCAGTCCTTCTTCTGATGTCTGGCGGGGCTATACCCATGAGCTGGTACAGCTGCTTTTTGGGGGTTGGGCGGAGGCACAAAAAGGCTTTTACCAAAGCCAGCGCTAAATTTCTCCCTGTTGTAGGGGCAAATCCAAATGTTTATCATGAATATTTTCAGGGCACTCAACATCTGCTTCCAATATGTATCATATGTTCATACCGTCTGGACGGAGCCATTGAAAACTACCGAGCGAGGTGGCGCAGTGGTTAGACACTGGACTCGCATTCGGGAGGACGACGGTTCAATCCCACGTCCGGCCATCCAGATTTAGGTTTTCCGTGATTTCCCTAAATCGCTCCAGGCAAATGCCGGGATGGTTCTTTTCAAAGGGCACGGCCGACTTCCTTCCCCGTCCTTCCCTAATCCGATGAGACCGATGACCTCGCTGTCTGGTCTCCTTCCCCAAAAACAACCAACAACAACATTGAAAACTGGCCACTAGACGTTGCTGCAACATCGCCCAGCTGTGTAGGATATTGAGAGTTCACAGCTTGTCCAAGAGAAGAACACTGTGTCCCGGATGGCGCAGTGGTTTACGTACCTGCCTGGTAAACAAGAGATCCGAGGTTCGAATCCCTCTCCGGTACATATTTTTACTCGTCGCCGCTGAATCCGCTTAATCTCTCAAAACAGCTGACATCAGTGATCCCTTTCCTTTCCCTTCTATCCCTCCACCTTCAGTTTACACATGAGGAGTAGCATGTCAATTTTCAAATATAAATAAGAATATTCTCCAAGCGTTTTGAACTCCAATACATTCCGTACACTGCCAGATCCTCTGAGTCAGGCCTCCTACTATCGTTTCGCCTGTTAACAGTCCTTTAAACTTTTCGACTGAGGGCAGGTGATCTTCCAGCAGAATCGATTCGTTGCTCACATATTAATACGGGAAAATTCTTTTCCGATGAACAGGATTAAACTCTCAGTAATCGGAAATTTATATTCTCATTATTTTGAATTCATCAGATTTTAGGTATGATACACACTTTTCGAGTGACCACACGAAGAAATTTAGCGAATCAATAAATCGGAGAGTTACACTAATGGCCATTAAAATTGCTACACAACGAAGATGACGTGCTACAGACGCGAAATTTAACCGACAGGAAAAGATGCTGTGATATGCAAATGATTAGCTTTTCAGAGCATTCACACAAAGTTGGCGCCGGTGGCGACAGCTACAATGTGATGACATGAGGATAGTTTCCAATCGATTTCTCATACACAAACAGCAGTTGACCGGTGTTGCCTGGTGAAACGTTGTTGTGATGCCTCGTGTAAGGAAGAGAAATTCGTACCATCACGTTTCCCCGACTTTGATAAAGGTCGGATTGTAGCCTATCGCGATTGCGGTTTATCGTATCGCGACATTGCTGCTCGCGTTGGTCTAGAACCAATGACTGTTAGCAGAATATGGAATCGGTGGGTTCAGGAGGGTAATACAAAACGCCGTGCTGGATCCCAACGGTCTCGTATCACTACCAGTCGAGGTGACAGGCATCATATCAACATGGCTGTAACGGATCGTGCAGCCACGTCTCGATCCTTGCGTCAGCAGATGGGGACGTTTGTAAGACAACAACCATCTGCACGCACAGTTCGACGACGTTTGCAGCAGCATTGACTATCAGCTCGGAGACCATGGCTGCGGTTACCCTGCATGACAGACAGGAGCGCCTGCGATGGTATACTCAACGACGAACCTGGGTGCACAAATGGCAAAACGTCATTTTTTCGGGTAAATCCAGGTTCTGATTACAGCATCATGATGGTCACATCCGTGTTTGGCGACATGAAGGTGAACGCACATCGGAAGCGTGTATTCGTCATCACCATACTGGCGCATCGCCCGGCGTGATGGTATGGGGTGCCATTGGTTACACGACTCGGTCACTTCTTGTTCGCATTGACGGCACTTTGAACAGTGGACGTTACATTTCAGATGTGTTACAACCCGTGGCTCTACCCTTCATTCGATCCCTGCGAAACCCTACATTTCAGCAGGATAATGCACGACCGCATATTGCAGGTCGTGTACGGGCCTTTCTGGATACAGAAAATGTTCGACTGCTGCCCTGGCCAGCACATGCTCCAGATCTCTTACCAACTGAAAACAGTCTGGTCAATGGTGCCGAGCAACTGGCTCGTCACAATACGCCAGTCACTACTCTTGATGAACTGTGGTATCGTGTTGAAGTTGCATGGGCAGCTGTACCTGTACACGCCATCCAAGCTCTGTTTGACTCAATGACGAGGCGTATCGAGGCCGTTATTACGACCAGAGGTGGTTGTTCTGGGTACTGATTTCTCAGGATCTATGCACCCAAATTATGTGAAAATGTAATCACATGTCAGTTCTAGTATAATATATTTGTCCAATGAATAGCCGTTTATCATCTGCATTTCTTCTTGGTGTAATTTTAATGGCCAGTATTGTATGTTGCATCTTTTCTCCTGATGCATTATCGGAATGCTCTTCATACATGATTTATATTTTTCTATGTTTGATGACAAAGTGGAAACTTGGCCTGAATTTGATTTAATTCTGTCATTGCCATGTGTTTTAGTTCGTTTACAAATGTTCATGGTCAAGGAATGCCCTTCATAATTGCTCAGATTATGGAATACAATAGACGCTGTATAGTGAGACCTGCAGTTCATACCGCAACCATATTGTGCTGCACCTCAGTACCCACCTGTGAAATTACAATGTTCTTGGTGTTTTACATCGTCTTCATCAATTGGTTTCTCACAAACATGGCAAATATCTTTCGAGTCAAACGCAGCTTCTTCCTCGGGGATTAAAATCGTCTTTGATCTTATAGTAAAAGGGCATTCGCAGTCTCAGCAATTCCGTGTAGCTGTTCAGTGGGCCTTCTCATGCTATTGCTACCCCTGTATAATTTCAGCTGCGAATATTCCCTCTCACAACCGCAGCGTATGTAGTACGTACTGCTGAATGGTTTATGTAAATGAACCCGATCTGAATACGAACTAGAATCAATAGCATGACTGCAACCAGTAACTGACTCCAATACACATTCTGAATCAGCCAAAAATCACAAAAGGCGGTTTCAGTTTAGTAACAAACTTCGTAAATTTTACAAACCCATTTTTGCCAGCAGGCAGTATACTGGTAAACAGTCTTACGCACGGTCAATTAAACGTGTATTTAATATTCTCTATGGAATAAAATAACGCGGGCAGTGTTCACATACTGAATGCGAATGAGCAGTAATGGTACTCTACGCGAATCTTCACGAGTTTTTCATGCGATAGAAATGGCATATAACTGTATTATCAACCTGCAACATCAATCGTTTTGTATATATCTCTTGGTGGTGTTGTGTAATATGCTGCAGTACTAAACTCTTCGTCTTCTATTTCATCTTCTACAGTCATCCATTAATAATATCAATACTGGGTGCTACAGACACTTACAGAGATATCGTCTATTCTTTTTTCGAAAAGGTGAACGTGTCTGAGTTCTCCTGGAAGTTGTATATTGGCAAATTTTAATTCCTTTACATGTGAGCAATATTTAGACACATGGTCTGTATTCTTATTTACAGGATACGATCCTGAAAGAACTGACAACTTAAAACATGTATTATCACTTGACTGGACATTTATTACTGTGTATTGATCTGTCATTACCTTAGTCAGTTTCATGTATACTCCTGCATAAAATACTTTCTTTTCACCAATGTTAATCCGCAGTTGAATTATTTCTTTCCAAGCCTCACAGGAATAGCGAACTTGGAAAGGTTCCAACTTTTTTAAAAGTCAGTCTGTGACACAAGGTGAGTACCATTCACTGATGTCAGTAACAGATGTGCGTTTTTTTGTGCTGAGTGCATTTATCTTTTTGCACCTAACGATGGCATGAGAAGTTTTCAGACTATTGAACTCGTGACTTTAAGAGGTTGTTTAATCAGACGAACTTTGGTCTCAAAAGTGTGAAAACAAGCAGCCACGAAATGTCTAGGCTCTTTAAAACAAAGCATATTTTCTATAACACCAGTGGAAATTTGTTTTCAAAATGCAGACTCGACAATAACCCAATTTGGATCTAATTTAATATGTTTTTCTGTTGGTTCACCTATTGCATTAATTTTACCAGGTGCGACGTAGTCGCGTATATCAACAGTAATCCAATTCTGTCAAATGTTTTTTATTCCAGTCTTTGATCACAACATCAATTCTTTTGACGATGACCGGTTTCAGTCCGTAATGACCATCCTCAGATCTTTTTTACACCATATCCTAAAGTGATAAGGCCATAATGGCATCGTCAAAACATATAAATACAATCAGCACAGCATCGTCACATAGATCTAAAATAAGGTGTAGAATAAGCCACATCGTCCACACAGTCATTATTCGACTGTTACACATTGTTCGACTTTTTTTACACGGATTATGGAACCCCGACAGCAACGCCACCATGTTGAATAATGCTTTTCGTGCAGCCACAGGACGTCGTGTTGCGACTCAAGCTGTGCGCAATAGGCTGAGTGATGCGCAACTTCACTCCCGACGTCAATGGCGAGGTCCATCTTTGCAACCACGACACCAGGCAGCGCGGTACAGATGGACCCAACAACATGCCGAATGGACCGCTCAGGACTGGCATCATATTCTCTTCACCGATTAGTGTCGCATATGCTTTCAACCAGACAATCGTCGGAGACGCGCTTGGAGGGAACCCGGTCAGGCTGAACGCCTTAGACACGCCGTCCAGCGAGTGCAGAAAGATGGAGGTTCCCTGCTGTTTCGGGGTGGCATTATGTGGGGCCAACGAACGTCGCTGGTAGTCATGGAAGGCGCCGTAAAGGCTGTACGATAGGGGAATGCCATCCTCCGACCGATAGTGCAGTCATATCGTCAGCGTATTAGCGAGACATTCGTCCCCATGGACGACAGTTCGCGCTCCCATGGTGCACATCTTATGAATGACTTCCTTCAGGATAACGAGGTCGCTCGACTGGAGTGGCCAGCATGTTCTCCAGACATGAACCCTATCGAACGTGCCTGCGATAGATTGGAAAGGGCTGTTTATGGACGACGTGACCCACCAACCACTCTCAGGGATCTACGCCGAATCACCGTTCAGGAATGGGACAATCTGGACCAGCAGTGTCTTGATGAACTTGTTGTTAGTATGCCACGAAAAATACAGGCATGCGTCAATGCAAGACGACGTTCTACTGGGTATTAGAGGTACCGGAGTCTACAGCAATCTGGACCAGCACCTCTGAAGGTCTCGCTGTATTGTGATACAACATGCAATGTGTGGTTTTCATGAGCAAGAAAATATAATAGCTCACATGCTATAAAAATTTACTTCCCTAAAAAATTTAAGTACTACGCACATCTTCAAAATCATATAATTTTGAAATCCTTCAGATGAATAAAGAAGAAACTGAAAATATAAAATAGCTTCGTTAGTTTTTGTGACTACATTTAACAAAAACGCCCATAGTTTCTTCTTGAGTATCTTATACAACTTGAATTGTAACCCACTTATGTTAGAAGTTTTGGTTCTCTAGTATTCTGTTTTGCAGCGCAGAAAAACAGAATATAATTTCGGAAATGCACCAAGCATTAATTGTGTCATTACAGAAAACCTGACATTTTGAATATTACTGCTAATAGATTCTTGTTTCTTCTGTTTAGCGTCTGCAATACACTAGTCTCTCATTTAAGATACTAAAAGTCGTGTATTTCTCTTAAAACTTTTTCAGGTACTTTTTGATGAAATACTATTATAGTAGGCGTAATGTTATAAGTATGCTATTTTCTACTTTTTTCTTACCATATGACAGATTACATAGCTTAAAAATTTAGTGTAACAATTTGTAGAAAGAGTTACAAATATGTCCATTCTGATTTTCTACTTTTTTCTTACCATATGACACATTACATAGCTCAAGAATTTAGTGTAACAATTTGTAGAAAGAGTTACAAATATGTCCATTCTGATTTAAGATTTACAGATCTAACGATACAGAAAACGGAACGGGCAGTAGCTCAAGGCCTGCATCGACTACATCTATTGTTCAGCTGAAAAAATCCACATCACATTGTTCATCGTGCACAAGATGTACAGTATGTTGGATATTTCTACGTAATTAACTAAGCAACGACCGCACCACGGGGGGGGGGGGGGGGGGGGGGCTACATTGTGATGAGCAGTATTCCGTAGCAGCTATAGATCATAGTGCTAAATGGCTCTATGAGCCCAATGTTTTTGATAATTATCGTTACCTTCCCGATACCAGCTGTTGGACATATCGATTTGTCGATTTCACATGAAGACTAAACTTGTCAAATAAAGGCTGGAGAATGGCTTCTCATCTTCAGTACATGATCCTTACTGTGTACACCTCACAGCCACATGAGTGCGTGATCCATGGCAATAACCCAAACAAATACATTTCAACATCACGTCATTTTTCATCGTCTGATAGTCTACGAATTATTGTACTTGCTTATCTTGATGAGACTAAGAGCTTCAGGCAACGTTCAAAATGGTTCAAATGGCTCTGAGCACTATGGGACTTAACTTCTAAGGTCATCAGTCCCCTAGAACTTAGAACTACTTAACCCTAACTAACCTAAGGACATCACAAACATCCATGCCCGAGGCAGGATTCGAACCTGCGACCGTAGCGGTCGCGCGGTTCCAGACTGTAGTGCCTAGAACCACTCGGCCACAACGGCCGGTTCAGGCAACGTCTTACACTAGATTACACGTACGAACCTTTTAGCACCACAGTCCAATTAACATTTATAGTGTTATAGATAATGATAATGACGCTAATAACAGAAGGAGAACGGTGATTTTCATTTATCTAAGGCTATTTGTAATTGCAGTATTAGCTATGAACTAATAATAATAATTACATTACAATAATAATAATAACAATTATATTACAATAATAACAGTGATAGAATATGAGATCATCGCGAGAGGAACTACGAGAGGTATATCGTGAAAGCTTAAAGAATACACACTAGCTGCAGGATGTGTGCAGATCAAAAGGTCACCGTATGGCACATTACGTCTGGATGTAACACCGTAACCCCCCCCCCCCCCAAAGAATATTTTTAAAAAAACCTGAACAGGTCCTAAAAATTGTCCCCTGAAGTTAGAGCAACAGTATAAATTAATGAAAGACTTTCTTCTATACGATCCTCTTTCTCTTGCAGAAAATGGGAGCTTCTAAATTTTGCTCTAAACGCAGGGTAATAACTGATAAAAAATTGTGCGTCAACGACCTGACGTACCTGTGCTTAACAAAGACGAGCAATTGACTTTCATCATACACTCTGCTATATCCATCATCAGCAGCTTGCAAATCACCTGCTGCTAGAAGGTAGCCAAATAAAAGACTCCGGGAGATGATATGAAAGTCATTTGGAAAGAGACGTCTGTGCAAATCACCCCTGTGGCAATATTAGGCGCCAGTGTTGTCCCGTAACTGAATGTGGGAGGCTACAGAACGGGCAATACAGCAATACCCTGTAAAATGAGTGAGGCAATAAATAATAGCAATATTCATCAGGTTTCCTTCCGTTAGGAAAGCAGGTACACTCAGCGACTGTGATGTGATTTATAAATTATAGAGCGCAGCAATCATATTAATAGTCACAGGGACCAATAAATGTGTATGGAATTTAGATGAACGGACGAACATCAGAAATATACAATCACGCAATGAGGATCACGTTCTGTAAAAGACTAAATAAATTTATGAGGAAAAACAGAATGAATGAGAACAAAATAGTAAGTCAAAATTCTCGGAATCATCTATAGTGGAAGGAGGAAAAAGAACGTAGTAAAGTAAGTCCAAGATGAGTTCAGACGGCTAGGCATTAAAGCAGATGAAATAAATGATCGGGATGAGTTTAGGAATACCATCAACAATCATAAATTTAGTAGCATCAGTATGAAGAGGAACAAATGGTGTAAATGGACAGAAGAGCCAAAAAAAAGTATAGCGAACTCATGAGAATTAAGGAAGAGATGAAAAAGGACAAAGAAGTCATAATAAAGAATTTCGACTCTGGGCGCTATTTTAAGAGCAAATGATCGAAAAAAGTAATAATAATAATAATAATAATAATAGTAGTAGTAGTAGTAATAACAGTGGTAATTCCAAATATAATCACGAATAACTGTACAACTCTGATGTTAAGGTTTACCTGGTTCTTAGGGGGAGAGGTTAACGTGCACTATATCAGCCAGGGACCTTGCGAAACAGAGTGAAAGAAGTTACTTAGTAGTTTCGGCGTTAGCAGTGTGTACAAACGCAAGAGCAGAAGCTAGTGTTGTTTTGGGATATATGTAATCAGCTGTCTCCTGCAGGTAGACATCTAGTTTAAGATACTCAAAAATCGGTTTCCTACTATCTAAAGGGTTTGGGGAAGGCGATATGTAACTGAGTGGACAGAAATAATTATGTTGTGATGGGACAAAGTGTTACTGTTATGTTCCTCAGACGAGAGTATAAACGTCTACGGTAGATATGACCGATATTGCATATTGATACTATGGTAAAGTAAGCAGAGAACTGGAAATAAATTGAGCAACATCACGGATATATCACTCTCAGACGTTCATAAACGGCTCCATGAACCGGGAGCTTTCCTGAGAAAAACTTTGCAAAATAATTGGTAAAAATTTCTGTGTCAAGTGCGACAGAAAGTTTCGGTATTATTGTTGGACATGGAGAGATGCTGCTACAGTTTTGCACGCTAAAGCTGAATATTCTCCCAACATTGAGTATTCGCTAATATTACTCCTGGACTGTTAACATACGATAGAATATATGTTTGTCCCATTTAATATTGACGGTGTAAGGGATTGCCAAAATTTCTGGCTAATGGGTTTAGAAACATCAGGAGCACTTGTGTTTTGATGGACTGAGTTTTAACCCAGTAGGCTGTGCCTGTTGTAATGATGGGTGAACATCAACGTTCTGAATTGTTGCGCTAAGAATGGTTGCTTTTCTGCTTAAACGTAATGGTAGATAATCGGCACAGATTACAGCTTGAAGATAGACAGAAATCATCCTGTGGAAACTTACATAGAAAGTTTCAATACTTCGCAAAAATAATATCGCTATAATCAACGACTGAAAATGGAACATTTGTACGAATTTCTCTATCAAGAGAGACAGAATATTTTGATATTATTTGTGGGACACTGAGAGAGGCTGCTACACTTTTGTACGCTGGAATCTAGGAATATATTACAACCCAGTACGTATCGCTCCCACAAGGTCGGGAGGACGGAATTAAACTAATTACACCAAAAACAGTGGAATTTAAGCGATCTTTCTTCCTGCTATCCATACGTGAATGGAACGGGAAAGAAGCCGTAATAACAGATACAATCGTACGTACCCTTTGCTGCGTACTTCATAGTGCTTAGCAGAATATAAAGATTATAGACGTAGATGCAGATGTACGTGAAGATGTGCTGGACCTTGGGGAACGTCAGATGCTACCTAGAGACTTCGTAGTCCCAGATGTGACATATTGCTGGCAACATGTCAGGTGCGAGCGAGGCTATTATACCGCACTTAGCTAAATTATCTAGTAAACTGCCGTATTCAACAGTATCAAAAGCTCTGCTAAAATTTGAAAAGGGCATGTAAGTAACTTCTTGTCTGTCGATGTGTAGATTCATGTCGTTTGTTACTTTTGTTCATAATTGATATAAAAATTTGTCATTAGGTTTGTCTTTTCACACTGCTTTATTATAACCCGTATGACATATCGTGACAATAACTTACAAATGCATCATAAGACATTTCAGAAAATATATTTGACTATCAGTTCTGTTCTTAGTTTGCACAACTAGCTGTAATATCTCGACGTAGTATTAGCTGACTATACGAGCTTTCTTTTTTATTTAAAGTCTGAGAGCATTCCAGTGCGTTCGCCTCGCTTTTCCACAGTTCCGTTCCTTTAAATTTTAATGTTGCCTGCAAAAAGCTTTTTATTTTCTGCTGTGCCACTCTAACAGTCGCTTTCAAGAACTTCTGCTTTTTCTTCCGCAGCAAAGCAGTTCCACACTGCGTCTCTCTCTGACTGCGTTACTTCCCTCTTGAAATTTTCATATCTCCTGCACTATTAAGGGACAGAGGGTCTTTCTGCTTCATGATTATCGTTACTGCGTTGCTGTCTACCTCACGCATGTACACTCTCTCGCTTCAAGATTCCAAAAACTTAAAAGTTCCCGTCACTTCGTATTCATAAAACTGAATGCCACTGTAGTGTTTATTTTCCAAATCCAAATTTTTAGATTCTTTTAGAGGTACTGAGCATAAATCATTTGCATTTTGCCTGACCGCAGTAGTTACCACATAAGTGGCTACAATATTTATTTGTTCAACCACAATGCCTGTGAGGCCAGAAAGACCTTGGGATGCTCCACAGTTCCAAACTGATTCAAACACAGCCAGGACAACGTGTGCCACTAGTTTTCAGCTGTACTAATAAACGTAGTTCCCACGAACCGTATCTCATTCCGTGCTGTTGACACAGAGAGAATTCTCAAGGTTGCCTAGAAATAGGTACAGCTATATTGTGGTCGAAGAACAACTGCTTGCGACTAGAAACCCATTCTAAATTTATACTTATGAATTAGCTCTATGACTTTGCTTCCGACGCTTTTCTCGAAGTTCGAGGCTTTATGACGAAACACGTATAAAACAGCTACGATTGGAAATGCTGGCCATCATTGTGGCTACTATTTCCTTCCATCTTCCGGCAACATGCGAAACCCGCAGCGGAAGAATTGGGCGTCTTTTGGGGAAATCCATGAATCGATCCAATTTTGCACTGTTCTATAACCGGAAGAGCCGGCCGGAGTGGCCTTGCGGTTCTAGGCGCTACAGTCTGGAGCCAAGCGACTGCTACGGTCGCAGGTTCGAATCCTGCCTCGGGCATGGATGTGTGTGATGTCCTTAGGTTAGTTATGTTTAAGTAGTTCTAAGTTCTAGGGGACTGATGACCTCAGAAGTCGAGTCCCATAGTGCTGAGAGCCATTTGAACTTTTTTATTGTACGGCACTTACGACCTGCAGCCTGCACCACCATGTGCCGCCACTGCCCTCTACTGCAAGAAGGCGGAAGCAAAGCCGTAGTTCTAATATATAAAAAACACCGAAGTGCATAACAGAGGGTACTTCCAGTTCAACCAAGTATTAGAATTTCATTCAGTTCTTTTCGCATATGGAGCTCGGTAATATGATAGCTTAAATGACTCTAAAAAACTGAAGTCATATATGAATGTATGGTACACACGAGACATAGGATATGCCGCCTAATTAGGACAGTTTCTCCTATGCTACGCGCCCGCAGACACCTCTCCTAAGCGAAGTATGAGAGGTATGAGCATAAGTGTATCTCTTAAGTGTACATGACTGTAATGGTGTGCTGTGTAGTGTAGTGATCGCGTTGGAGATGATGAGAGGAGAGGGTGAAACTCCCGCCAGTACAACGCCAACTCCTGTCGAAGACTACCGAGGGGCCGCCGAGTTTAACGTCCCCACCGACGAACGGATCATTGTCATGTCATCGCATGTCCTAACTCAATGAGACACTGCGGGGAGTTTTGGAATTCAACCCAGAACATTGGCGCGAAGACACTTTATGTGACACTTTATGCATCTACGCCTCCTGCCGTGAAGACAAAGAGGAGATTGTCGACAGCGCACCGATAACACCGTCGGTAACTCATCCACGTACTGCCCACGCCCAATGGTGCTTAGCTTCGGGGATTTGAGGAGAAGCGGTGTATCCACCTCGGGAAGACCGGTGACCTAAATGCTTCTGCGAGAGCAGTAAAAAGTCTCGTGCTGTGTGCACAGTTCCTGCGGGAGCGAGATATACAATGGTGTCCAAAATTAAAGCAACAAACGGGAATTTTGCAAGATTGGGTTTATATTGGCAAAAACAGTTTAAACAGGTGATAGTAAAGTAGAAAGAATGTAAAGAATACAGAACGTAATCAAATGCAACATACATAACGCTAGACAAAAACATTCTTCGTTTTTTACAATTTGACGGATTCGCACACACATTCTGACAGCTGGTTAATGCGCTCAGTATGGGGTGCTACCACCTCTGACACCGATACAGGCCTGACAAACGACAGGGCATGCTGTGGATGGTGTCATCAGTCTCATGCTGAGGCAATAACGCACATTCTTCCTGCAGAGCTACTCGCAAGTCTGGGAGAGTGGCTGGTAGATGCTGACGTGATGCAGCCCGTCTCCCTAATGCATCCCAGACATGCTCTACGGGATTCAAATTGGGAGAACGAGCAGGTCACGCCATGCATGCAGTATCTTCCGTTTCCAAAAACAACATCGACCAGTCGTGCTCTATGAGGTCGAGCTCTATCGTCCATCAGCACGAAGTCTGGATCCACAGCTCCTCGCAACAGCCGCACGTGAAAGAATTTCAAGATCTCCTCACAGTACGTGACAGCTGTTAAATCTTGCTGATTCACCGTACAATTTCATGAAGAGGTGTTCGAGTGCTCAACATAATCGCTGCCCACATTATTAGGGATCTTCCTTGACATCGGCCTCTTTTTCACAATGTTTGGGTCCTGAAATTGTGTTCCACATGCTCTCGAGATGCAAATCGATCAAGAATCACTCCCAGATCAAATCAAGGTTCGTCTGTGAAAAGAACAATGGCCCACCATTCTACCGTCCAGGTGGCATATTGACGGCTCCACTCTAGACTTTCCCTTCTGTGAACACACGCCAGAAGTAAACAGACAGCAGTTCTCCAACAATAAAGGGCCCTCTGCTGAAGCCTTTTGTACATCGTTTGACTCGGTACAACACGTCCAGGGGATGTTGCGAGGTCAGATGCCAGTTGCAGTGCACTACTGAGGCGGTTCCGTCGTGCCTTACGGCGCAATAACAGCCCATTCTTTCTTATATCACACGTGGTGGGCCCTTGTCCTTGTCTCCGGGATACACTTTCAGTCTGCATAAGCTGTCGCCTCATGCGAGAAACAACCGAACTTTTCACAACAAGCCATTCGGCCACATCAGTTTGAGACTCCTGTTTCCATTCTTCCTATGGCCCTCCACAGTAGACTGTCTATAGGCGTCTTCTCTGTGCCATACTGCACCGTCTGTGAATGTGTGCACAGCTACTCTGGGTGTGGGACTACCCTGCAGACACGACACCGCTTGATAGGTGCCCCGGCGTCATTACTGGCGTGCTTGTCCACTGATCGGGATGCCAACTTCCGTGCAGAACACGGTCGTAACGACATCTGTTGACGGTTTGTGTGATTATATCGTGAATTAGACACAGGATAGGGAATAGCTCCAGCGCTCTCTGATGTCGCCAAACTTCTCACCGCCGTGCAGCAACAACTAGTGGGGATACTTTCTTTAATCGAAAGTGTATTGAAGGCCTTTGGAACACCTTAACATGGATCGCCCTAGGACCACGAAAAACCTGAAAATCTGTATATGGAACGCCAACGGAATGAAACACAAGAAAACAGAATTCACTGAATTTTTACAACGCCACAAAATCGACATCGCACTTGCATCGGAGCTCAGATTTCGTAACACGTACGCCTATAGAACGGACAGACAAGGCCAACGAGGTGGAGGGACTGCAGTTCTGCTTAAAAGGGAACTGCGGCACCATCATGAAACACTACCACACCTCCAACATCTGGAGGCAACAGCAGTAACGGTTCGATCGGCGGCAGGCACCATCACTTTCTTAGGGGCGTACAACAGCCCCGGTAAAAACCTGGTGCCAGACGACCTACGGAGTATCTTAACCAATTTTGACAAAGTCTTCCTAGGAGGTGACCTTAACAGCAAGCACCTCGCGTTGAATTCCCGGCACACGAACCCTCGTGGAGGAACTTTGATTGCCATGGAAGAGGAACTGGGCCTCACAGTCCATGGTCCACGAGAGCCCACACGGATTCCTTACTTCGGTCGGCAAGAAGCGGACGTCCTAGATGTTGCTCTCATCAAAAACATTGAGACGAACCTCCAGCTCCGCACCGTCGACGATCTTTCGTCTGACCACCGACTAGTTCTCAGCGTAGTGGAAAACGCAACGGCCAACCGTCCGTCCCCCACCTCACAAACTCTGAACTGGGGTCAATTTCTGACATATATTGCCAACAGTATTCGCCCGACGCAGCACGTTTCAACGCCGGAAGCCATCGACATCGCCGAAGAAACTTTGACGCAGAAGATAAAGCTAGCGAAACGGAGGGCAACTAGTCACACAGTCGACCCTGTAGTAGCTTTCGACGAGTTCCCGCCTCTACTCCAAGAACTGAAGACACAGAGAAACAGGAGCAGGCGACGTTTGCTTCGCTATAGAAACCCAATAGATCTAAAAGAAACACACAACACGAGAACTGCACAGGAGAGTGGCCGAGTGGCGACAGCAGGTCTGGGAAGATAAGATGGATGAATTCTTACTCCGAACCAAGAACGAATGGCAGGTAGTGAAGAACATACGACACCAGCGGCCACCTAAACGAGCCATCAGAGGACCAGATGGCCTCCTCTATGACGAACTCGCCCAGGCCGAGCTGTATGCTACGACTTACCAAGAACAGATGTCTACACCAGCGGCCCCCGTGAACGACGTCCGCCTGCAAGAACAGGAAGCCGTCGTTACAGCAGAATGGACTGCTTTTCGTGCTGCGCCTGTGCAGAGCCGCCCACAACTCACCACACCCGCAAAGATCCGTAAAATTATCCGGAAGACTCGGAATAACGCGCCAGGCAACGACTCCATTAGCGACACTTGAAACAGTTGCCCAGGAAGCCAACTGTGCTCCTTACCCGAATTTCCAACAGCTGTCTTCAGCAGGGATATTTTCCTATGGCATGGAAGACGGCTCGAGTAGTTCCACTACCAAAGCCAGGTAAAGACCTAGCAGAACCCAACAGTTACCGGCCAATTAGCCTCTTGCCGACCCTTGGCAATGTTCTCGAGAGAGTGCTGTTGAAGAAGCTCCATGACACGCTTACAGCGCATGATATTATACGACCCGAACAATTCGTTTTCAAGGACAAGTTATCTGCCGAACTTCAACTTCTACGGATACAAGAAGGATACAACAAGCAGCACTTCACCGTTGGTGTCTTCCTTGACATCGAAAAAGCTTACGATAAGGTGTGGCGGCCCAACCTTATCGTCAAACTGCATCGCACTATCCCCATTGCGGATTGTTACATTAGACTCATAGACAGCTTTCTGCAGGACAGGAAACTGTATGTCCGAGTCGACGATAAAAACTCCGAAATGAAACTGATCTCCGCAGGAATTCTGCAGAGCTCTGTCGTTTCGCCTCTGCTTTTCAACTTATATATAACAGTCCCCCTTGTTACGGCGAGTTTTTATGCGGACGACACGGCCTTTCTGACAACTGGACGATACTTGGACCAACTAACCGCTAGGATGCAACGGCAACTTGCTGTAATGGGACGCTGGGCGCTGCAAAATAAGATAACGATCAGCCCGACGAAGACGGCAGCCGCTCTGTTCACACGGGGGAAACCAGTTCTGAACGACAGACTCCCAATAGCTGATCAATTTATCCCATGGTCGCCGGGAGTGAAGTATCTCGGTGTCTACCTAAAAAAAAATTACTCTTTACGCAGCATATTGACGACAAGAAGACGGCAGCCCAGAAGATGGCCAGGTCATTGATTCCGTTCCTGAAGAGTAAGGATCTCAACCCTAAGACTAAACTCCAGTTGTATAAGGCAACGGTGGAACCCACAATGTAGTATGGCTCCACCTCGTGGGGAACTACGTGCGTCTCCAACTACAACAAACTCCAAACACTGCAAAACATTTGCTATCGATGGATCACAGGAGCTCCATGGTGGACAAGAAACGTCTGCATACGCACCGCACTGCACGAGACCACTATACAAGAGAAGATCCATGACAAGGCTTTACGTGTTTTTGACAAAATCGAAATGCAAATGAATTTTGTTCTTGAGTACCAGATATGTTTTGCCAGTTCCTGTTAAGCATGAATACATAAACATTTTGATGTCAGATTGGTAGCGATTCTTTGGTAATTTGTTTGGATCTAGCTATTTCCATTTACAATTATATGCTTGTCACCTGGTCACCTGTTGGAGTCGAATCTAGACGTATGAGTGGTCCCATATCACTTCAACTGCCCACGCCCCACACCATTACAGAACCTTCACCAGTTTGAACAGTCCCCTCACTTCAACTGCACACGTCCCACACCATTACAGAGCCTCCACCAGCTTGAACAGTCCCCTGCTGACATGCAAGGTCCATGGATTCATGAGGTTTTCTCCATACCCTTACACGTCCATCCGCTCGATACAATTTGAAATGAGATTCATCAGAACATGCAACACGTTTCCAGTGATCAACAGTCCGATGTCGGTGTTGATTGGCCCAGGCGAGGCATAGAGCTTTGTGTCGTGCAGTCATCAAGGGTACACGAGTGGGCCTTCGGCTCCGAAGACCCTTATCGATGATGTTTCGTTGAATGGTTCGCGTGCTGACACTTGTTGACGGCCCAGCATTGAAATACGCAGCAGTTTGCTAAATGGTTGCACTTCTGTAACGTTGAACGATTCTCTTCAGTCATCGTTGGTCCGGTTCTTGCAGGATCTTTTTCTGGCCGCAGCGATGTCGGGCATTTGTTGTTTTACCGGATTCCTGGTATTCACGGTACAGTCGTGAAATGGTCGTACGGGAATATCTCCACTTCATTGCTTCCTCGGATATGATGTGCTCCATCGTTCGTGCGCAAACTGACTTAAATCTTGATAACCTGCCATTGTAGCTGCAGTAACCGAGCCAACAGCTGCGCCAGACTCTTGTTCTCCTATATAGGCATTGGCGCCCGCAGCGCCGTATTCTGCCTGTTTACGTATCTCTCTATGTGAATATGCATGCCTGTAGCAGTTTCTTTGGCGCTTCAGTGTGTTTCTTTGCATGTAACCTATACTGTACAATCTTGCACTAATGTTCGTCACATGCTTCATAGCTGACTGAAGATTCATGGGAACTTCGTGATCCTGGGAGAGTGGAGTTGTGTGTTGGGGTGGGGATGAAGGAAGGAGGGTTATGCGTGTGCGTTTTATTTATTTATTTATTTTTGCACATATAAGACAAAAACTGCTGTGTGAACAGGGCACAAAAGTGAATGTAAGTAAAACACATAAGCTTACAATTGTAAACAGAAATAGCTAGAGCTAAACAAATTGTGAAAGTATGGATACAAATCTCACGCCAATATATGTGTAGTTAAATAATTTTATATGTATTATAGGCGACAGAAGATGCCTAATATGCCTAGGCGAAACATGTCTTCTGCTCGAGAATAAATTCCAGTTGCAATAGACAGATGTGAGCTTATCTTTCTAATAAAACATAATTGAACTCTATAAGTAGTTTTCATGGTAGATGTGGCGTATATCTTCAAGCGCTCGACAATTTAGATTTTTCAGCGTCTCTGTGATGCTTTCCCTTAAGACAGTCAAACCTGTGACCGTTTCAGCCGCCATTCGTTCTATTTATTCATTATCCCCTGTCAATCCTCGTTGGTACGGATCTCAAGTACCTGAGAAATATTCTAAAACGGATTTTTGAATCTAGTCTTGCTCTAGTTTTCTACCGATGTATGGAAGCCTGCCACCTGCTTCACTTACGACTGAGGCTGTGCGATCGTTCCATTTTACATCTCTGCAAATTGTTACTACTAAGTGTTTGTATGAGTTGTCTGGTATTGTTTGAGGCTTGTGAACTGCACAGTTTTACGTCACGAACATTTACAGCCAGTTGCCAAATTTTGCAGCACTATAAAATCTTAACCCGCCTCCGTAGATGTTGCCGCTAAGGTACACCTGTGTGCTGGCACTCGACTTGAAGGTATACCAGTTCGAATGCTAAAGCTGGAAAGTTGTCACTGACAGTATTTGTCCGGCAAGGGGAGGAGAGGTGGTGACGTGAAGTTCCAGATCATCGGTCTTTGCACCGAAGTGCTGAATTAAATTCCAAAACTCTCCGCAGGTCTCATGAAGTGACACTTGATGCTCCATCTGTCGGCGGTTCCCTTGGTGCTTCTCTAGAGTAGTAGGTTGTGTGCTGCAATTATTTGAGCGTCTCCCTTCCCTTCATCCATCCCAATACAGACCCAACTCTGTGTTGTACAAGAACTCATCCACATCACGCAGATACACACTTCACATACCGAGCGAGGTGGCGCAGTGGTTAGACACTGGACTCGCATTCGGAAGGACGACGGTTCAATCCCGCGTCCGGCCATCCTGATTTAGGTTTTCCGTGATTTTCCTAAATCACTCCAGGCAAATGCCGGGATGGTTCCTCCGAAAGGGCACGGCCGACTTCCTTCCCCATCCTTCCCTAATACGATGAGACCGATGACCACGCTGTCTGGTCTCCTTTCCCAAACCAACCAACCAACACTTCACATCTCCACTAGGACCTTGCCTTGAATGGTGATGCAGGATTCTGCATCTGTTCCCCTACACTCATTCCCTATGGGACTTGTAACGAATAAAATCTTACCGAGATCTCGCTAAATAATTGTAAAACTTTTTCCAGGTAGCACTTCATTATAGGTAACTGAGCAATCTGGAAACAGTTGAGGTGTCAGCCAGAACATCAACAACAAGGATCTCAACTCAGTTATCTGTGGCACATATGAGGTTACAGCAGCATCTGTCGATGACTCTGCATACCGGTTTAATATGGTATGTCTCCCTACCAAGAAATCTTCAGACTGTGTCACAAACGTCGTTTGATACGTCATATAGCAGTAGTTTCGTTAATAATTCCCTGTGTCGGGGCCAATCATAAAATTTACGCGGTAAATTTGTCATAAATCCGAAGGTAGGCTTTAACATCACAGTGTTTTACTAGGCGTGGTCCTTCGCAGGTGGGCCGGCCGGTGTGGCCGTGCGGTTCTAGGCGCTTCAGTCTGGAACCGCGTGACCGCTGCGGTCGCAGGTTCGAATCCTGCCTCGGGCATGGATGTGTGTGATGTCCTTAGGTTAGTTAGGTTTAAGTAGTTCTAAGTTCTAGGCGACTGATGACCTCAGAATTTAAGTCGCATAGTGCTCAGAGCCATTGCATTCCTTCGCAGGTGGTAAGCTGTAGCTTTCCTCCAACTTTTGAACTGATTTATTCGGCCACTGATAGCAGGATCTACAGTCTGAAGTGGACTCCGAAGCTGCCTGCAACTCGTTAGTTTTTACGTCAAACATTGCCAGATATGAAAGAACTGATACGTGACAACAAAACAAATTATTGTGTGTATATTTCGATTTTGGCCACTTCAGTAACTACTTCCGACTTCAGATTTTTCCAGTTTTTTTTTCATTAAGTACGAGTAATGTAGTTTGTTTTTAGACATGTCTGACAGAACAAACACCTCATATACATAGCATATCTGTAAGCTTGACTGCTATGATATCCTCAGTGAGTATGCATAATAAGATTCGAACTTCCTGTGGGCAAATGAGGTAAACGAATAAGTACGCTACTTAGTAGCACGTGATAAGTTGACAATTTGGGTTGCACGGAAAGCGTGCTCTGATTAGCAGAAGTGATCACGGCTACTGCTCGTGTAAAGCGGGAAATCAGGGTTCGGGTACCGGTCCAGCACGAATTTTCTGCTTTCGCCAATGCATTATTTCAATTACCAGTTGCGGCTGACGTCGGTACCTCCCTCGCAATTTCAACATTTGCAGCCGGTGTATCAAAAACATATATACGGCATATTAAAATAGCGTTTTAATGGTAGAAAACTGATATTCATTGTTAATGAAGTGGGGTAGGAATCAGTATTAAATGTGTATACCATATCTACGTGTAGTAGAACCGTGTTAGGGGATAAACTGTGTTCTTGGGGTGTAACAGTGTGTAAATGCAGAGGTGGAAGTTAGAACTGAGGGAAAGAAGACGCTGGTTGCACTTCTCTCCTTCGTAGGTTTGCAAAAAGAAGAGCGAGAGGCAATTTCCATTCCTCTCTACCGCACGATGTCAGAAAAGAGAACCACGGGGTAATTTACGAAGTTACACCGAACCTTCCGCAGCTCGCTTTATGTATCACCGGTGACGCAGTGCAGAGCCCCCCTCCCCCCCTCCCCCCCTAGAGGGAGATGTTTGTTTTCCACAAAATGTGTTAATACAACTTCGAATACATATCAGTTGCTAATAACGTAAACGCAAGAAATGCACATGGACAGATTCTACGTAAATCTCTGCTCTCTGTTCTACACTGCCAGAAGGGCAATTGATTCTTAATCATGTTGTACGGCACCTGTAGCATTCTTCCAGGAAAGGCTCCTTCCCCCACCATGAGTGCCCCTCGCTTTTCATTTTTCGGGCAGACTGTACCTCTCCAGCACTTTCTGTCGCGTTTGCTGATGTATGTAGACAAAACAACGGTCCGCAGCTCGTGGTCGTGAGGTAGCGTTCTCGCTTCCCGCACCCGGGTTCCCGTGTTCGATTCCCGGCGGGGTCAGGGATTTTCTCTGCCTCATGATGACTGGGTGTTGTGTGATGTCCTTAGGTTGGTTAGATTTAAGTAGTTCTAAGTTCTAGGGGACTGATGACCATAGCTGTTAAGTCCCATATTTTTTTTTTTCCTTTATTGTAATATTCATCACCTGATACAGGCGGGCTGGCAGCAGCATAGTACGCTGCTCTTCAGCCTTAAGCGGAACAATAACAAGACAGATGGGTGATACAGACACTACAGTAAAAACGGCGGGCAAAAAAAAGGAGAGTTAAAAAACAATAAACATGAAGCCGTTCACGCTGGACTCGAAAAAACAGGAAACACTTGCTGACACGGCGCACAGAACACGGATGACGGCGACGGCACACGTGAACAGTTGATGCGTGACGGTGACAGAACACTAAACACAAATCGAGGCACACACACGACACACAGATGGCGATGATCTCCGCCGCGCGAGTTAAGTCCCATAGCGCTCAGAGCCATTTGAACCATTTGAACAAAACAACGTAACCGAGCTCGGGTTTATTCGGCGGAGCTATTTTACATTTCTCAAGTGAGTACTTATTTGCAGTTGTTGAGTGAGCTTATATGTCAAATAAGTCCCTAAAAACAATGGCTGACATGTGTACAGGGTGGTCCGTTGATTGAGACCGGGCCAAATATGTCACGAAATAAGCGTCAAACGAAAAAACTACAAAGTACGAAACTTGTCTAGCTTGAAGGGGGAAACCAGATGGCGCTATGGTTGGCCCGCTAGATGGCGCTGCCATAGGTCAAACGGATATCAAAAGCGTTTTTTAAAATAGAAACCCCCATTTTTATTACATATTCGTGTACTACGTAAATAAATATGAATTATTTTTTTCACTTTGTGATAGATAGCGCTGTAATCGTCACAAACATATGGCTCCCAATTTTTGACGAACAGTTGGTAACACGTAGGTTTTTTAAATTAAAATACAGAACGTAGGTACGTTTGAACATTTTATTTCGGTCGCTCCAATGTGATACATGTACCTTTGTGAACTTATCATTTCTGAGAACGCATGCTGTTACAGTGTGAGTATCTGTAAATACCACATTAACGCAATAAATGTTCAAAATGATGTCTGTCAACCTCAATGCATTTGGCAATACGTGTAACGACATTCCTCTCAATAGCGAGTAGTTCGCCTTCCGTTATGTTCGCACATGCATTGACAATGCACTGACGCATGCTGTCAGGCATTGTCGGTGGATCACGACGGCAAATATCCTTCAACTTTCCCCACAGAAAGAAATCCGCGGACGTCAGATCCGGTGAAAGTGCGGGCCATGGTATGGTGTTTCGACGACCAATCCACCTGTCATGAAATATGCCGTTCAATACCGCTTCAAACGCACGCGAGCTACGTGTCGGACATCCATCATGTTGGAAGTACATCCCCATTCTGTCACGCAGTGAAACATCTTGTAGTAACATCGGTAGAACATTACGTAGGAAATCAGCATACACTGCACCATTTAGATTGCCATCGATAACATGGGGGCCAATTATCCTTCCTCCCACTTATCGCAGCCATCGTGCATTTCCCGTTGCCCAGTAGTGTATATTATGCCGGTTTACGTTACCGCTATTGGTGAGCGACGCTTCGTCGCTAAATAGAACGCGTGCAAAAAATCTGTCATCGTCCCGTAATTTCTCTTGTGTCCAGTGGCAGAACTGTACACGACGTTCAAAGTCGTCGCCATGCAATTCCTGGTGCATAAAAATATGGTACGGGTGCAATCGATGTCGATGTAGCGTTCTCAAAACTTGGAGGATTAGTTGAATGGAATGGGCAGTTTCTTGAGAGTAGAGTATAAGATGAGTATCAACAAAAACAAAGCAAAGATAATAGAATGTAGATGAATGGAAATTAGATTAGGAAAGGAGACACTTAAGTTAATAGGTGAGTTTTGCTATTTGGAGTGATGATGGCAGAGGTAGAGAGGATATAAAATGCAGACTGGCAATAGCAAGAAAAGTGTTTTTAAAGAAGATAAATTCGTTAATATAAAATATGGACTTAAGTGCTAAGAAGTCTTTCCTGAAGGTATGAGGATGCAAAAGGCAATGGAAAACACTGCAATAAAGACACATAGCGTGTATCCACAGAACAAGTGGCCTGAAGTTGAACATGTTTCCTGACGATCTCTCCATTGGCAAAAGGTTCTGGGATAGTCCCCCATTCGGATTTCCAGGAGGGGAATGCCAAGGGGCAGGTGACCCTGAGAAAATGACTGAATAACAAACGAAAGAATAACGTTCTTCGAGTCAGGGCATGGAACTTTGGAAGCTTGAACGTAGTAGGAAAGCTAGAAAATCTGAACAGGGAAATGCAGAGGCTCAATCTAGATATAGAGGGGGTAAGTGAAGTGAAATGGAAAGAAGACAAGGATTTCTGATTAGACGAGTATAGTGTAAATCAACAACAGCAGAAAGATTATAATGGGAGAAGGATTCATTATGAATAGGAAGGTATGGCAGAAAATGTGTTATGTGAACAGTTCACTAATTGGGTTGTCTTTGCCACAATCGACAGCAAACCAACATCAACAACAATAATTCAGGTATACATGCCGAAGTCTCAAGCTGAAGAGATAAAAAAAGCATATGAAGATACTGAAACGGTAATACAGAATGTAAGAGAGAGATGAAAATCTAAGAGTTATGAGGAAATGGAATGCAGCCATAGGAAAAAGCCTAGAAGAAAGTGTTACAGGATAATATGGGCTTGAGACAAGGAATGAAAGAGAAGAAAGACTAAATGAGGTCTGTAATAAATTTCAGCCAGTAAAAGCGAATACTCTGTTCAAGAATCAGAAGAGGTGGAAGTATACTTGAAAAAGGCCATCATGGTCAGACAGAGATTCAGAAATGAAGTACTGAATTGTAAGGCTTACCCAGGAGCAGATATTAACTCAAATCACAATGTAGTAGTGATGAATCTCTTGCCCAACGTAAAGTCATGAGCGACTGAAAAAAAGCGCAGGTGACGCCTGTATATAAGAAGGTTAGAAGGACGGATCCTCAAAATTACAGACCAATATCCTTAACATCGGTTTGTTGCAGGATTCTCGAACATATTCTCAGTTCGAATATAATGAATTTCCTTGAGACAGAGAAGTTGCTGTCCATGCATCAGCACGGCTTTAAAAAGCATCGCTCCTGCGAAACGCAACTCGCCCTTTTTTCACATGATATCTTGCGAACCATGGATGAAGGGTAACAGACGGATGCCATATTCCTTGACTTCTGGAAAGCGTTTGACTCGGTGCCCCACTGCAGACCCCTAACTAAGGTACGAGCATATGGGATTGGTTTCCAAATATGTGAGTGGCTCGAAGACTTCTTAAGTAATAGAAACCAGTACGTTGTCTTCGATGGTGAGTGTTCATCGGAGGTGAGGGAATCATCTGGAGTGCCCCAGGGAAGTGTGATAGGTCCGCTGTTGTTTTCTATCAACATAAATGATCTTTTGGATAGGGTGGATAGCAACGTGCGGCTGTTTGCTGATGATGCTGTGGTGTACAGGAAGGTGTCGTCGTTGAGTGACTGTAGGAGGATACAAGATGACTGGGACAGGATTTGTGATTGGTGTAAAGAATGGCAGCTAACTCTAAATACAGGTAAATGTAAATTAATGCAGATGAATAGGAAAAAGAATTCCGTAATGTTTGAATGCTCCATTAGTAGTGTAGCGCTTGACACAGTCACGTCGATTAAATATTTGGACGTAACATTGCAGAGCGATATGAAGTGGGACAAGTATGTAATGGCAGTTGCGGGGAAGACGGATAGTCGTCTTCGGTTCATTGGTAGAATTTTGGGAAGATGTGGTTCATCTGTAAAGAAGACCGCTTATATAACACTAATACGACCTATTCTTGAGTACTGCTCGAGCGTTTGGGATCCCTATCAGGTCGGATTGACGGAGGACATATAAGCAATTCAGAGGCGGGTTGCTACTGGTAGGTTTGATCACCACGCGAGTGTTACGGAAATGCTTCAGGAACTCGGGTGGGAGTCTCTGGAGGAAACGAACGTTCTTTTCGTGAATAGCTTCTGAGGAAATTTCCAGCATTTGAGGCTGACTGCAGTACAATTTTACGGCCGCCAACTTATATTTCGCGGAAAGACCACAAAGATAAGAGAGATTAGGGCTCGTACAGAGGCATATAGGCAGTCATTTTTCCCTCGTTCTGTTTGGGAGTGGAATAGGGAGAGAAGATGCTAGTTGTGGTACGAGGTACCCTCCGCCACGCACCGTATGGTGGATTGCGGAGTATGTATGTAGATGTAGATGTAGATGAAGAGCAGCCTGACGTTTAAGAGACTAGTCAAAAAGAATCAATATGCAAATAAGTGGGGTACGGATATACTAAGGAATGGCGAGATATGCTTGAAGTTTTCTAAGGCTACAGATGCAGCAATTAGGAATAGTACAGTACCCAGTACAGTTGCAGATAAATGGAAATCTCTAAAAAGGGCAATCACAGAAGTTGGAAAGAGGAATATAGGTACAAAGAAGGCAACTGCGAAGCACCCATTGGTAACAGAAGAAATAGTTCAGTTGATCGACGAAAGAAGGAAGTACAAAAATGGTTCAAATGGCTCTGAGCACTATGGGACTTAACTTCTACGGTCATCAGTCCCCTAGAACTCAGTACTACGTAAACCTAACTAACCTAAGGACATCACACACATCCATGCCTGAGGCAGGATTCGAACCTGCGACCGTAGCGGTCGAGCGGCTCCAGACTGTAGCGCCTAGAACCGCTCGGCCACCCCGGCCGGCCCTTGAACTGCACTCCTTTGCTTGTTTTCTCATTCATATAGCGTGCGTCAAAGGAAGTGGGGCTCTGCAAGGACAGGAGACTCTTAAATAAATAGATATAGGTGCTTAATCCTACTACAGAGGCTCTTTGTCGGACTGGCAGAGTAGCGAATCGAAATATACACCAAGCCAGCCTGCTAAGGCGAAAGTCACAATTAGCATAACGACAGAGTTTCAACACAACGCTTTCAGTTCTAGGTTTGATAACTGTTAATTTTATGTGTTGTAATGCACATACGTGACCAGAAATAACTATCGGTTGTTCTGAACTGTACGAGTAGGTTCATAATATTTTCGCAACATAATTCTGCATTCAAGTTTATAACTGCTGGCGTTGTACTGTCCGTTTGTACTTAAGAAGGACAGTTCAGTTTAGCACTATTAGTGAACTTTTTCAGTGATACAATCACAAGTACCTAGATAATAATTCACGTTCGCGTGCACATAAACACTGTCAGAAATCAACACTTTCCAGACGTTAGCCAATGCAGTACACATCTCTACAAATATTTGCGTTCTATTCTTCACAACATTCGAACCACATTTCAACAAAACATTGGTAGAAACGTCAACACTTCCCACGTAAGGCGTTTTACATTACGATGTCGCGCAGTGTTGCCCGCATCTCGTGGTCGTGCGGTAGCGTTCTCGCTTCCCACGCCCGGGTTCCCGGGTTCGATTCCCGGCGGGGTCAGGGATTTTCTCTGCCTCGTGATGGCTGGGTGTTGTGTGCTGTCCTTAGGTTAGTTAGGTTTAAGTAGTTCTAAGTTCTAGGGGACTGATGACCATAGATGTTAAGTCCCATAGTGCTCAGAACCATTTGAACTATTTGATTTTCGCGCAGTGTAGCTGCTCACACGGCTTCGGGCACGCGCTGACTGCCTCATGTCTGTGTTGGCGACAATGACCAGTGTTGGCGATAGTGCCTGAAATCGAATTACAAGCGCCGGCGCGCTACTCAAATGTTCAGATACTGCATAAGGTGTGATGGCGGTACGCTCACGGGGTTGCCAAAGGCCGTCCTTCACACACGTCACTCGTGAGTGGGAGAGAGAGGGGGAAAATTATAATGGCACAATAAATACCACCCACTCTACACGGTAAGGTGGCTCGTGGGATTTACATCTAACTGTAGAAATTAGTCGGTTTCTGTAAGTAGAAAATGATTCAAATGTCAGCGCTTTTCGCGACGCACTTTTTCCATTTACGTTCGCAACACTGCTACAAATTTTCCGAGCTGAAACATTCTGGTGAAATGAAACCGACGCGTGTGCGCGCTTTGTGGCGCCAGCAAATGAGCACCGCTGTTATCCTGTTATCCGCGCCAGCGACGGATGTTTTGTTAATGAGCGAGCCAAGTTCGACGAAAGGCCCTTAATCCCTGGCAGGGAACCTTTTAATTACCTCCGCCTGTATTAATGCCCCCTAACGGCGGATCCTGCAAATGCTGCGCGCCGGATATTTTCAAACAAAACTCCCCACGCAGACCCTCTGCGCCGAGCCGGAGCGCGCATTCAAACCCGGGCGCAAACGATTCCTGTAAACAAACCACCCCGCTGCCCGGATGCTTACCTTGTTAGCCACCGACCGCTCCGAAGTATTATTGCGGGGCGGAATGCCAGCGGCAATAGCGCGATCGCAGGGACCAATTCCGTCGCGCGGCATGAAAACAGCACGTATTGTTCAAAAGACTGGTGGTCTCCACCGCTAATTTCATATGATACGGCGGCCGAAAGCGTTGCTTTGAAATGAATGCCGTCGAAACGGACGTCATGCAGTAATAGTGTTGGAAGTAGGTACTGATGGATCTGTGAAGAAGGGTCAGCTGTATCTGGGTAGTTCAGTTGGTAGGAGCATTGCAAGTCAACCTGGTGTAAGTCCCTGTCTGGCACACAGTATTAATGTCCCATATAGTTTCAAAAGTGGGCAAAGTCGCAACCGAGTAAAATATTTCTTCTGTGAATAATACCATCCAGTCATCCAAATAGTCGTACTGGAATGGAAAAAGGTTCAGAAGGTAATCCCATTAATGTGACGTGTATATTTATAGCATATGTTGTGGATCTAATGAAGACCTTGACAATGCAACTTAGCGATATTCCAGCTAAACATATAACTAGCATAAATTAAGGGTAGTAATACTTAAACACTGCGGTATATATACATTGATATGAGTCTGCCGGCCGGAGTGGCCGAGCGGTTCTAGGCGCTACAGTCTGAAACCGCACGACCGCTACGGTCGCAGGTTCGAAATCTGCCTCGGGCATGGATGTGTGTGATGTCCTTAGGTTAGTTAGGTTTAAGTAGTTCTAAGTTCTAGGGGACTGATGACCTCAGAAGTTAAGTCCCATAGTGCTCAGAGCCATTTGAACCATTTTTTGATATGAGTCTAAAGAAAGAAACTATGGGATAAAATGATTGAAGCTGGACATCCTAGACAGCTAGCTGAAGCAACAGAAAGCTTATACTTGGAAACAAAAAATAATAATAAAAGTTTGTAAATACAAAAATCAAAACCACTATCAATAAAGAACTTAAGCTTGGCTGCTGCCTGCCATCAGCCTTACTTAATATATATGTTAACGATATGACGTAAGTCTAGGGATACAAATTAATAGAAATATATATTTAAATATCCCTATGTAAGTAGATGATATTACCATTTTCGAACAAAGTGAAGATGAACTACAAAAAGCAGCGTATAAATTATAACAATTTGCGAAAATGGAATATAAATTTCGAATATCAACGGGAAATACCACACACGTGTTAAACTAATAACAGATAATACACCTCTAGAACAGTTCTCCAACATTAATTTGTTAGGATGCGAGATAAGTTACGGCATGGACAAGGAAACAGAAAATAAAAATTAACAAATTCCAGTCAGCAAGCAGAATGACAAAAAAATTTCAGAACAAAATATTGAAGGAAACACAACCAAAAATTTATAGAATCATGGCTACACCTGTATTGCTGTATACTAGTCACACAAGGATTCCTAAAAAACGGGATGAAAGTAAACTGCTAGCACCAGAAACAAGATTTCGTAGGTAAGTGAGAGGTGTTACCAGGGAAGACCGTGTAAGAAGTGAAGATATTAAAGAACGAACTTTTTCCTTGAGTCATCTGTCTTCTGACTGGTTAGACGTGGCGCGCCGTGAATGCTTATCCTATGCCAAACTTTTAATCTCAGAGTAGCAAATCAAATCTACTTCCTCAAATATTTCCTGGATGTATTCATATCTCTGTCTTACTCAACAGTTTTTACCCTCTGCAGCTTCCTCTTGAGCCAAGAAAGTTATTTCTTGGTGTTGTAACAGGTGTCCTATCATCCTGTCCCCTCTTCTTGTCAATGTTTTTCGTATATCCCTTTCGTCACCGATCTACATCTACATCTACATCTACATCCATACTCCGCAAGCCACCTGACGGTGTGTGGCGGAGGGTATTCTGAGTACCTCTATCGGTTCTCCCTTCTATTCCAGTCTCGTACTGTTCTTGGAAAGAAGGATTGTCGGTATGCTTCTGTGTGGGCTCTAATCTCTCTGTTTTTATCCTCATGGTCTCTTCGCGAGATATACGTAGGAGGGAGCAATATACTGCTTGACTCTTCGGTGAAGGTATGTTCTCGAAACTTTAACAATAGCCCGTACCGAGCTACTGAGCGTCTCTCCTGCAGAGTCTTCCACTGGAGTTTATCTATCATCTCCGTAACGCTTTCGCGATTACTAAATGATCCTGTAACGAAGCGCGCTGTTCTCCGTTGGATCTTCTCTATCTCTTCTATCAACCCTATCTGGTATGGATCCCACACTGCTGAGCAGTATTCAAGCAGTGGGCGAACAAGCGTACTGTAACCTACTTCCTTTGTTTTCGGATTGCATTTCCTTAGGATTCTTCCAATGAATCTCAGTCTGGCATCTGCTTTACCGACGATCAACTTTTTATGACCATTACATTTTAAATCACTCCTAATGCCTACTCCCAGATAATTTATGGAATTAACTGCTTCCAGTTGCTTACCTGCTATATTGTAGCTAAATGATAGAGGATCTTTCCATCTATGTATTCGGAGCACATTACACTTGTCTACATTGAGATTCAATTGCCATTCCCTGCACCATGCGTCAATTCATTGCAGATCCTCCTGCATTTCAGTACAATTTTCGATTATTACAACCTCTCGATATACCACAGCATCATCCGCAAAAAGCCTCAGTGAACTTCCGATATTATCTACAAGGTCATTTATGTATATTGTGAATAGCAACGGTTCTATGACACTCCCCCTGCGGCACTCCTGAAATCACTCTTACTTCGGAAAACCTCTCTCCATTGAGAATGACATGCTGCGTTCTCTTATCTAGGAACTCTTCAATCCAATCACACAATTGGTCTGACAGTCCATATACTCCTACTTTGTTCATTAAACGACTGTGGGGAACTGTATCGAACGCCTTGCGGAAGTCAAGAAACACGGCATCTACCAGTGAACCCGTGTCTATGGCCCTCTGAATGTCGTGGACGAATAGCGCGAGCTGGGTTTCACACGACCGTCTTTTTCGAAACTGTGGTGTCACCGCCAGACACCACACTTGCTAGGTGGTAGATTAAATCGGCCGCGGTCCATTTAGTACATGTCGGACCCGCGTGTCGCCACTGTGTGATCGCAGACCTAGCGCCACCACAAGGCAGGTCTCTATATACGAACAAGCACTCGCCCAGTTGTACGACGACATTGCTAGCGACAATACGGACGAAGCCTTCCTCTCATTTGCCGAGAGACAGTTAGAATAGCCTTCTGCTAAGTCCATGGCTACGACCTAGCAAGGCGCCATTAGCCATACCTACTTTGAGAGTTATAGTATAAATGTCTCAAGAAGAACGCTGTATTCATCACATAATAAAAGTTAAGTATAAAGCAGCTACGTACTTTTCTTGCTACCATTCAATAGTTATCCTGTTCCAGAATTGACGCCAGTCGGCGTGTGTGTACGCGTACCTTTCAATCGGCTACCTCAAGTGGCGTAACAGTCTTGTTACGTCACTACAGATTGGCGACGAGTCTACAAAGGATCTTGTGTTTTACTTTGCCCTAATTTATTTGTGTCATGGCTTCGCCACATTCTCCAGATGTACTGTCCGAATTTTATCGCTTGCAGAATCAGCAGACGCAAGCGTTATTGGATGCTCTTGGACAGCTCGTCCAGGGTCAGCGTGCGCTGCACACCAATGCGGCCACCGCCGCTTCATCGCTACCGCAGCCACAACATGCTGTTGCACCTCAATTCCGACCCTTTGATGCAACCCACGAGTTCTGGCAAGAGTGGTCCCGTCAATTCGCCTTCCACCTCGCCGCCTACAGAATTCAAGGTAATGAGCGGCAGCCGTTTTTGCTTTCTTGTGTCGGTGTGTCCACATACCGTGTGATAGTGAAATTGTTTCCCCTACGAGGAAATTTTGTCTGCTTTAGATGCCTATTTCAAAGAAACAGTTAATGTGGTTGCAAAGCGGTATACGTTTTTTCGTACAAAATGTACGGCCGGTCAAACTAATAGGGAGTGGGTAGCAACATTGCAAGGACTTACTAGGGAGTGTTCTTTTGACTGTGACTGTGGTCTTTCTTATTCAGATACAATGGTACGTGATGCTATTGCACAGAACGTTTCTGATGTTCGCATACGGGAGCAAATTTTGAAACTAGTTAATCCCTCCCTTCAACAAGTGATAGACATATTGGATAGACAGGACACACTTGACTGTGCTCAGGAATCTTTTGAAACTTCGCCAGCTGTGTGTAACATTAACCGGCCCGCCGGGCGCGCTCGCGCTACGCGGCCCGGTCAACTGCCCTCGCGTACGTCCGCACAGCTGCCGCCGTGCGCTAAACCAGGTGTGCCGCGCCAGCACACAAATGTAGTGAAATCATGCCCGCGGTGTGCTACTAGACATTCGCGTGAACATTGCCCGTCACGCCAAGCTATTTGCTTTTTCTGCAATAGGAAAGGACATGTTCAAAGTGTTTGCCAGAAAAAGCTCAGATCAGACAATCACAATCATTCCAGGCCCTTTGCTTCGCGCCGGTCTCGAACCAAGGACACTCAGGCTCGTGGACCTTCGCCCATGGACATTCATGTCGTTAATTCCACTTCGTCCAGTGACACTTTCTCTAACAGTGACTGTGTTCGTCCCGCAAAAAGAGTGCGTCAACGTCGCCGGAAATCACGTCCATTAGCAAGTGATTCTGTACCAGTGTTTGTTCAAATTGCACGAGACAGTCGCTCTTGTCGTCAGCAGGACAATAAACTTTTTGTAGATTTGGACTTTAATGGCAAGGTCATACCATTCCAGCTCGATACCGGAGCTGCAGTTTCATTGCTCAATCACGACACGTACAAAAAACTGGGCAAACCTCCGTTGCGTTCCGCAAATGTTAAGCTAGCCACATATTCCGGACAGAAAATTCCTGTGTTAGGACAGTGCAGCCTTCTTGCAACATACAAGGGACAAACAAAACTTGTGTCGTTTTATGTTCTTCGTTCTTCTACTGCAGTGAACTTGTTTGGTTGAGATTTATTTCAGTTGTTTAACATGTCTATTGTAAATCAGGGGCTATCAGTGAATCAAACTGTGCCTACAGACAGTGGTTCTAGTGTATGTGAAGAATTTGCAGACATTTTTGCACTGGGCTTAGGTTGCACTAAAAACTACGAAGCACATTTGGAACTGAAGGTCAACGCGCAACCGCAATTTTTCAGAGCGCGCAATGTTCCTCACGCATTGCGTCAGGAGGTCGCAAGAACATTGAACAATGTAGAATCACAAGGTGTGAGTGAATGTGTGCAATGCCTCTTCTCTTTCAGCTCCGCTTCATCGCTTACGCCGTAAAGGTGTTCCGTTCGTCTGGACGACGGAATGCGAACGCGCCTTTCGCCAGTTGAAATCGGCGTTGCTTTCTAATACTTGCCTTACGCCATTCGATCCCCGGAAACCCCTTTTGTTGATGGTAGATGCATCGGATTTCGGGATCGGTGCTGTGCTTGCGCACAAAGTTGGCTCGCATGATCGCCCTATTGCCTTTGCGTCAAAATTGCCCTCATCTGCGCAAAGAAATTACTCCCAGATAGAGAACGAAGCTTTGGCTCTCGTGTTTGGTGTTACTAAGTTCCATGATTTCTTGTATGGTCGTCACTTTACCATCATCACAGACCACAAACCTTTGACATCGCTTTTTCATCCGAACAAGCCTGTGCCTCCGCGTACAGCGCAGAAATTCATTCGCTGGTCTATTTTCCTCTCACAGTACCGCTACGATATCTTGTATCGGTCCACTGCTAAGCACGGAAACACCGATGCGTTGTCCCGTTTGCCTGTTGCTGAGGATCAAGCATTCGATTCTTCCGAACTTGCTTGCATGTTCATTGATTCGGAAACCGATGAAGTGGTCGAATCGTTTCCGATCGACTTTCGTCGTGTAGCTACAGCCACAGCTGCTGACCCTGTCCTTGCTACTGTTTTGCGTTTTGTTGCTACGCAATGGCCTTTGTCAAAGTCTCGGATCGAGGATCCGTTGGTTCGCCGATTTTTTGCTCACAAGGAGAGACTTTTTGTTCGACGTGGTGTTTTGTTGTTGCGTTCTGATAATGATCAGTCCCGAGTCGTGGTCCCACGTTCGTTACAGTCCTCTGTCTTACGGCTTCTTCACCAAGGACATTGGGGTATAGTGCGAACGAAACAACTTGCTCGTCAGCACTGTACTTGGTTCGGAATCGATGCTGCGATTACGAATATGTGTTCTTCTTGCCCGGCGTGTGCCGAACAACAATCCGCACCGCCGCGGAAAGTCTTTGCATGGCTAAAAGCCACTTCCCCTTGGCAACGCTTGCACATTGATTTTGCTGGTCCATTCTGGAATGCTCGATGGTTGGTTCTGGTCGATGCCTTCAGTAATTTTCCTTTTGTTGTCCGGGTGTCTTCCACGACGTCCTCCGCCACCATCCAAGCGTTGTCTGCTATCTTTTGCATTGAAGGTCTTCCACAGACTATTGTTTCCGACAATGGCCCACAATTCATGTCCGCAGAATTTCAGTCATTCTGCCAGGCCAATGGTATTCAACATCTGACATCCGCGCCGTTTTCGCCTCAGTCAAACGGTGCCACTGAACGATTGGTCCGGACTTTCAAGTCGCAGATGTTGAAATTGAAAGAGTCGCATTCTCGGGAGGACGCATTGTTGCTCTTTTTGTCTTCGTATCACTCTCAGCCCCGAGATGGTCGCTCGCCGGCTGAGTTGCTCCACGGTCGTCCTCATCGCACCTTGATGTCTTTGCTGCATCCGCCGCATCAGGTTCCTGTGCAGCGGCAGACTCCTGCTTTTGCTCCAGGCGACGTTGTATTTTATCGCAACTATCGAGGTTCACGGCGTTGGCTCGCAGGGCGCATTCTTCGCTGCCTCGGCCGCGCGATGTATTTGGTTTTGGGGGCCTCTGGTGAGGTGCGTCGGCATCTCAATCAGCTGCGCCTCTGTCGTCGCACGGGTTCTGCCGCTCCCCGTTTGCTTTCAGCGACGGTGCCGTCCGGTCAGCGCCCTGGGGACCCATCTACTGGCTCGCCTCATCCCCAGGTGTTACCTACGATGCCTTCCATTTTGCCCCATGGCGACGCGCCGCCGCAGCAGCCGCCGCCGCCGCCGCCGCCGCAGCCGCTGGTACTCCGGCCGGCGCCGCCCGCATTCGACGCTTCGCTGCAGCCGCCCGGCGCCTCCCTGGGTCATGCGCCGCCGATCGCTTCCCGTGACCAGCTGTCCTCCGCCATGGAACTCTTGCCCGCTCCGGACCACATGACGTCACCGCGCGTCGGCTACCCCGACGCAATGGAGGTCGACCCTTCTGCCCCTCCTGTCTCTTTACGGGCGCATACACCGCATGTTGACGTGCACCCTGGACTAGGTTTTCAGGCGTTTTCTAGCTCCCCTCGGACCGAATGGCCGGGTGCGGGTGGCACAGCCTCGCCTGTTGTTAGGCTCCCCACCTCATCGCATACGTCAACATGGGGTCCTCCCCACGGCGGGTGGAAGCCTTATCTCACGACCGTTCGCCGATTTGCGGGGGAGGAATGTGGTGTCACCGCCAGACACCACACTTGCTAGGTGGTAGATTAAATCGGCCGCGGTCCATTTAGTACATGTCGGACCCGCGTGTCGCCACTGTGTGATTGCAGACCTAGCGCCACCACAAGGCAGGTCTCTATATACGAACAAGCACTTGCCCAGTTGTACGACGACATTGCTAGCGACAATACGGACGAAGCCTTCCTCTCATTTGCCGAGAGACAGTTAGAATAGCCTTCTGCTAAGTCCATGGCTACGACCTAGCAAGGCGCCATTAGCCATACCTACTTTGAGAGTTATAGTATAAATGTCTCAAGAAGAACGCTGTATTCATCACATAATAAAAGTTAAGTATAAAGCAGCTACGTACTTTTCTTGCTACCATTCAATAGTTATCCTGTTCCAGAATTGACGCCAGTCGGCGAGTGTGTACGCGTACCTTTCAATCGGCTACCTCAAGTGGCGTAACAGTCTTGTTACGCCACTACAGAAACCCATGCTGATTCCTACAGAGTAGATTTCTAGTCTCCAGAAAAGTCATTATACTAGAACATAATACGTGTTCTCAAAACTGTACAACTGATCGACGTTAGAGATATAGGTCTATAGTTCTGCACATCTGTTCGACGTCCCTTCTTGAAAACGGGGATGACCTCTGCCCTTTTCCAATCCTTTGGAACGCTACGCTCTTCTACAGACCTACGGTACACCGCTGCAAGATGGGGGGCAAGTTCCTTCGCGTAATCTGTGTAAAATCGAACTGGTATCCAATCAGGTCCAGCGGCCTTTCCTCTATTGAGCGATTTTAATTGTTTCTCTATCTCTCTGTCGTCTATTTCGATATCTACCATTTTGTCATCTGTGTGACATCTTGAGAAGGAACTACAGTGCAGTGTTCCTCTGTGAAACAGCTTTGGAAAAAGACATTTAGTATTTGGGCCTCTGTTTCAGTACCATTTTGGTCACAGAGTGTCTGGACATTTTGTTTTGACCCACTTACCGCTTTGACATCAGACCAAAATTTCTTAGGATTTTCTGCCAAGTTCTAACATTCTGCGTGGTGTCTGTTGTTCTAACTCGTGTCTCCCTACCACTTTCGCGCAACGACCATCTGAGCGTGTTTTTTAGGGGATTGACTAGTTTGAACCTGGGACCTGTTGCTGGTAAGGAGACGCCAGACCACACATGACACGTAGAGTTCAGAAGAGTTCAGTGAGACTAGCGATGATATAACCAAATACTTAATGATTTCAGCGTCAGCTCCACTGCACTCCCTGTAAAAGAATCTTAATACTAACTAAATTTAGTGGAAGGGGTTCAAGGCTTTAACCTCTCAACAAAAATATTCCGTAACCTCGCTACATAAAAAATATAATTATTTATAATTCACATTCAATGTAACCTTCCAACAGATAAAAATATTTATATATTGCATTCACATTCGGCGTAACCTCCCAATAAAAAAATTGCGTAACCTGCCAATAATACAATGTGACTAATCTCTCAATAAAATTGTCACTCACTTATAACCTTTCAATAATGACTGTGAATTTAAACTGGTAAATTTTGAACGTCAGCAGTGCTGCGTCATGGCCCTGAAAATTCATTCTGAATAATTTGAAAAATCTTACCTCAATTAGATCGCCGGATAACGCGTATATATCTGCTCCCATAAGAAATTTTTCTGGCGCAGCTCAATGCAATGCTGGCCGATAGATTTGTCATGTATAAAAGAAAATAACAGATTTTTCCTTTCAATAATCTGGATGACCAAGGATTGGAGAAATTAGTAAATTCTTTAAATTGAGATGATTGATTGTCAAAAGTTACTTTTTTATAAGAAAGATTATTATTAAGAGATTCTTTAGACCCATTTACATGGGACTTGATATAACAATACTACATATGCGCGAGGCTGCTTTTACCTTATACTACAACGCTCAGGCTCCGCCATAGAGTGCACACGCACTGAGTTACGAACATATTAAGAAATGACACAATGTATACGCAATGAGTACGGAATATATTAAGAAATGAAATAGTCTATACGCAATGAGTACAAAATATATTAGCAAATGACAAAGTGCACACGCACTGTAGAGGTCTGTAGCATATTTACATGAACTGAATACATTAACAAATGAAATAAAGTGCCCACGCACTGTATAAGTCTTTAGCATATTTAGGACAACTGATCATATTAACAAATGAAATGGAGTGCACACGCACTGTATAAGTCTTTAGCATTTTTTTACGAGAATTTAAACATATTGAGATATGAAATAAAGTGCACACGTACTGTATATGTCTTTAGTATTTGACAAGAATTTAAACATATTGAGAAATGAAATAAAGTGCACACGCACTGTGTGAGTCTTTAACATTTGAACATGAACTGATCACATTATGAGATGAAATAAAGTGCACACGCGCTGTAAAAGTCTTTAGCATATTTAGGACAACTGATCATATTAACAAATGAAATGAAGTGCACACACACTGTATAAGTCTTTAGCATTTTTTTTACAAGAACTGAAAACATTAACAAATGAAATAAAATGCACACACTGTAAAAGTCTTTAGCATTCTACAAGAATTTAAACGCACTGTATAAGTCTTTACCATTTTACAAGAACTAGGAAAGGAATGGGAAGGATTGCATCATGGTTGTAGCACAGTAGGTTGCACTGAAAGTCCATATCTTTCTACAGAAGCACAACACCAAGGAAGACACTCTGAAGTTCTCTTCCCTGAAGTATTTATCTGTGTAGCCAAGACACTGAAATATTGCAGTAATATTGTATGTTGTCACTTTGGTAGTACATGAGGTACACCAAACAGTAGGACCATAATAACATCTCCATCGTTCAAGGTGGTGGACAGCTTGATATGTCTACATCACATTCTTGTAGAATCCATTCTCTTACATCAACGTAGAATTAGTGCAAATACCAAATATAGTGCTCCAAGATCATGAGGATGGACAGAACAAACGGATATTACAGTAATTGCTGGTAATTAGGTCAGAAGGTGAGGGACACATTAAGTCTTATGCTAGTCATCATAGAATTACACTAGTGTATCAACCGATCTGAATAATTATTAGCATTCATTGGCTATTTACACAGCATTTAAGTAAATGTGAATGTATGCTTTCCCGGCGTATACAGCTGGCAAAGAGTTCTCGGGCTTCCAGCCGGGTGGCGATGTCTTCAAACTGCGACGTTTCTGGCGAAGATGATGAGTATGTCACTCGTCGAAACGTCGCAGTTTGAAGACATCGCCACCCGGCTGGAAGCCCGAGAACTCTTCGCCAGCATTTAAGTAGTATGTATGGAGTATTACAGAACATTATTCATAAGTCATCTAAATACAGTAATTATTGGCACTCATTGGCCAATTACAAAGCATTTTTTATGCATTATTCAGAAGTCATCATTCAAAATGTGTTAATTATTGTACTCAATATGTATGTACTCTAGCTGTCTTTCCCAAAACATTCAGTCATTATACTACGCGACATAAGACATACTGTCAAAAAGAACTGCAACAAATACTTAAATAACTACGTAGCATTTCTTAACTAATACAAAATATATAAACCTCATCATTATCATCATCTGCAAAGAAAAACTTCATTATTCATATTACCATATTCTTCATATAACTATTCATCGTCATTTATTATCATCAGCAAAAAATAGACGCTTCATTATGCATATTCATATTACCATTTACTTCATACAGCTATTCATTATCATTCATTACTTCATATAGTATAGAGTTTCTTACTTCTAGCATATTTCATCACTAAAATTAACATGTGTAGCTCTGTCTGACAGCCTGCATTAACCGCCTCGTGTTCTGAAAGAAAAGTAATTAGTCAAAACTGCTATCATACGATGTATATAGTATATTCTTGTTAATGCTTGTTAATTCTGATCCAGTTACTCTTCATGACAAGGTATTGCATTTTCTTTCGTTCATTCCGATGGTTAAACTTCCATTTCATAGTAAGCCACTGTGGTTTGTTTAATTTATTTCTTTTACACGTTATTGCTTTCTGTTTTTGCTGTCTTCTCCGGCGCTCTGCGGCACATTTGATGTTGTTGAGCGCAATGTCAAATATTTCATGGTGGCGTAGTCGACGAGATGTAGGAAAGGATACTATTTCTTCAATTTTGTTAGGTGGATTAACATTTTCCAATATAACAGCCGGAGATAGCATAGTAGATTCATTTGGTATGGAGTTAATTACATTGTTATGCTACAACGCTCAGGCTCCGCCATCGCTCCACAACGACCGGCCCAGCCAACACGATACACACGACTGCTCGCTACTACCACTACATCTGCTACACAGTTCCTACTGCAGTCAACACTGCTCTCTGGTCTGAGATTCTCTTATACCTTACATATCGCAGGCAGCGCGTGAGCAATCCATCGAAATTACATCTGCTCAAGTGCGCTAGCAACGAATTTCTTAATCATGGACCTCTTACAAGGCTTTCCTATTTTTAGGTAGCTGGTCAAACAACGTCAAAAAAGCAGTTAAGTTTACCATTGGAAATTTCATTCTACTCACAAAACATTGTTTATAAATTGCACTATTGATAAAAGGAAATGTTTTAATACAGGATGATAAAAACCAACTGCGTTCAACAAAAATGTGAACGAATATTCCCTGAATGGGTTTCCAAGTTCTACAATGGATCGAAGGATGGCCTACGCCATATCATATCTATAATCTAGGTTTAAATTAAGTTTCACAAAAGAGAAAACTATCAAAATGATCTACAGTGACCCTCAGTTATCTTTAATTACTTATCTAACTTGTCGTAAATTACAATGGCTGATGTGGCTTCCCAATAATTATATAACAGAAAAATCTTCGCATTTCTGATTTTAACATACGTAGCAAATGTGAATATCATGAGCTTCAATTGACAATCGACACTAGTATTACGTAAAATGGGGATGTAACAGATGAGACATCTGCAGTTCTTAGTGAAGCCTTATGCGCTCAAAAATGCGGCATCGCGTGCGTTCATTACCTTGTCAGTGTTCATCAGGGGGCGGCGGCCGGCGCAGCTCCGTACAGCTCGCCGTCTTCGAAGCAACCCTCTTCTAACTTCTCGTTACTACAATTTACCGAAGTTGGTTTTAAAAAAAAGCTATCTGGCTGTGTTTTCATCTCACCAATCAGGATCTCAATGTTAACCTTAAGCTCTGCCTACAAAAATTCTGTCCATTCAATGAGAAACGTTATACTTTTCGTGGTGTTGCAATGTTTTTAAAGTTTGCAAAGTAACAGAGACGCGAAAAAGTCTCACGCTAAAACTTGCGGCTGGTGTGGCCCTTTTAGTGTTATCGTAAGATATATACTGTTCTTCTGGAGGGCTCTAGCTTTTAACATGGGCTTGGGGGTGGTCCTGTCGGTTAGCTGGGATGTGGGTGTCCGTCCCTTATCGTAGAGCCTTCTAGCTTAACAAGGTTCTGCTCTCGGCTTCTGTTCTCGTTTCTCCCTCGGAACTGCGTCTGTCTCACGGTGGGAAGGTATGACATGCATTTAGGCATTCTTGTGTTAGTCTGTGGTATTCCATTTGCTCACTCGTTACTCGTATTACTTTGGTTAATTTAATTTCACGATTTATTCGGAGCTATGTGACATACTACTGGATTTGCTTATCATGTCAGGGTTTTCATGGAAGATGTTGGATTTGCCTGACACCTTACAAAGGCAGTACATAGAACTTTACTTTTGAATTCATTGAACGCCTCTCGCATAGCCCTCCGGGTCAACAGAAGCGTCCGATCTTACCCGTCGGCTTTGACCCGTGACGTAAGCGTGTTGTGGTGTGTGACGTCATTACGGCGCGGAGTTTGATTTGCGATTGTGGCGTGTTTGTAGATGTCTTGTTTTTGTTTGTCGTGCTCTCTGGTGGTGTGTTCGCCGCGGCCGCCTATGATTCGAAAATATTGATTTGACACTAATGAACATGTATACGTAATATGAAGCAATTTGATGAACATATTGATCTGTAGCGTAGCCCACTTGAGGTTAGGTTGGGAGTTTTTTTTTTTGGAATGCGGCCGCGGCAGCGGCCGCCTATGATTCGAAAATATTGATTTGACACTAATGAACATGTATACGTAATATGAAGCAATTTGATGAACATATTGATCTGTAGCGTAGCCCACTTGAGGTTAGGTTGGGAGTTTTTTTTTGGAATGCGCCCGCGGCAGCGGCCGCCTATGATTCGAAAATATTGATTTGACACTAATGAAGCCTGTGGGGGGATGGGGGGGCACTGCAGACTCCCCCCACCGCATAACGACACATGATGATCAAATTTTGAAAAAAAATGAAAAATTTTTTCCGTACCTGCTAAACTGCATAAGTGCCGATGTATGTAGGTGTAAGGGAAGCTTTCGTTTCTTAGTTTTCTATTGGGGGATGTGATCGGTAGGTTCTGTTGAGCTATATAGGTTAAGGGAAGTGTCCGATTATGGATAGGAATGTGTTTTTTGGTATTTGGTCAGTTTTGTGATGTTGATTTATTTCGTTGTTTTGCGTGGTTTTGAATGGCGGTCGGTGGCTACATTTCTGTATATTTAGTTTCTCCGCACCCAAAAACCCCTAATTTCCCACGCTTGTCCCGTTACAGTCATTAGGCTTTTTGTGAAACTTGTGTATTTCAGTGTTTACAATACGTATGCGATGTTTTTATATCCGCCATATTGGAATTGTTTATAGTCGTTTCCGCGGTATTTGTGACGTCATGGGTCAAAGCCGACGGGTAAGATCGGACGCTTCTGTATTTCCAGCCCTCCTCACACTACATTTCGCTTCGCGTAGTTTTTGTTCGTCTGCAAGGCTTTGGCTATGTTTATGTTTGCTGTGAAGTTCCCTTTGCTTCCGCAGCAGTTTTCTAACTCGGTTGTTGTACCACGGTGGCTCTTTTCCATCTCTTACGATCTTGCTTGGCACATATTTAATGCATATTGTACGATGGTTTTGAACTTTGTCCACTGATCCTCAACACTTGTAATCTCCCGACGGAAAATTACCCTCTACCACGCAATAATTAATAATGGTCAACCAAATCATCCACATGTATTTACGTTTGAAAAGTATCTAATCAGATTTTTTAGTAATATATGCGCCGACAGCTCGTCGACGCCAAGGTATTTTTCTAGTACGTTTATTCTTTGAAACAACAGAGGTACAGAAATGTATGCTCCATGGTTATTATAGAGAGAGAGAGGAACAGCTTCGGAAGTATCGGTTGGAAGATTGTCGGATTGCTAAAGGAGATTTATTTAGTCTTCTTCGCGCTAAAGCGAGCTAGGAAAGTTTGTGCCGCTAGCGTGATAGATAAAGAGAAAGAAAAACCTGTAAAAGAAAATTACATGAGACTTGGAACCAACAGAAAACGGAACATGTACGGAAATGGATTCAATATACAATTTTCATCAGAAATAAGGTTTGTGACCATTTTATTCTAGAGTGAATGACGAATGAGTTCTCTGTCTGAACCATTGATGATTGTCTGGGCCCTGTAATTAATTGGGAAGTTTCAGCTGTGACGAAGAGAGCCTGCAATCTCTGAGTTTTTTGAAATCGTCCAAAAAGGCTTCGTCCACAACTGAAATTTTAGATCTGTCGTAAACTGAACGAATTGTTCAAACGATCGATTTTCCCAACTGAATGCAGCGCTTAATAATAATAACAAATGTAAAGATCTTTTCTAGCAAGCCAGCCGCTGAATATTAAGACGAAGGGCTCCACCAGAGATTCTACTAGGCTGATTTCACGTAAATAATATATTTAAACTGTACACAGATAAAGGACAGAGAGAGAGAGTGAGAGAGTGAGAGAATCCTCCATTAGCATAATTGTTTCTCTGTCTTTTCACGGATCAGCCTAACTAGAAAACACGTAGCCCTGACTTTATTGTACCGATTTATGCGTGAGAGGGAAAGAGCGATAAAGGCGACAGATACACTTCTGTACAGACAAAACATTACACCAAGTTAGCGGCAAGCTGCATTCACATAGACTTTCATCATTTACAAAAGCAGAGTAGAATTCATTATACACTGTCTGTACTTGAGACAAAACTTTTGTGTTGAGCCGTCAGGTACTCTGTAATCTGCTTTTTGTCATTTTTGCTAAACAGAAAAATCTTCCTACCTTTTTTAATAATTCTATTTACGGCTGAAATCATCGATGCAGTAACCGCTTTATGATCTCTGTTTCCCTGTTCTGCGTTAACTGTTTCAAATAGTTCGGTTCTGTTTGTCACCAGAAGGTCTAATATGTTATCGCCAAGAGTCGGTTCTCTGTTTAACTGCTCAAGGTAGTTTTCAGATACAGCACTTAAAAAAATTTCACTGGAAACTTTGTCCCTGCCACCCGTTATGAACGTTTGAGTCTCCCAGTCTATGTCCGGCAAATTAAAATCTCCACCCAGATCTATAACATGGTGGGGAAATCTACTCGAAATATTTTCCAAATTATCCTTCAGGTGCTCAGCCACAACAGCTGCTGAGTCAGGGGGCCTATAGAGACATCCAATTACCATATCTGAGCCTGCTTTAACCGTGACCTTCACCCAAATTATTTCACATTCTCCGTCAATTTCCTTCGATACTATTGCACTTCTTATCGCTATAAACACGCCTCCCCCTTCATTGTCCAGCCTGTCTCTGCGGTATACATTCCAATCTGAGTTTAGGATTTCATTGCTGTTTATGTCTGGTTTCAGCCAACTTTCTGTCCCTAGTACTATATGGGCGTTGTGACCGTTTATTAATGCGAGCAGTTCTGGGACCTTCCTATAAACGCTCCTGAGTTTACTATTAGCACATTAATATTGTTATTCCCTGTTGCATTTTGCCTACTCCTACCTTGCTGCGTCTCAGGAGGCGTCTTGTCGGGCCTAGGGAGGGAATTCTCTAACCTAAAAAACCCCCATGTGCACTCCACATGTACTCCGCTACCCTTGTAGCCGCTTCCTGCGTGTAGTGCACGCCTGACCTATTCAGGGGGAACCTACATTTCTCCACCCGATAGCGGAGGTCGAGAAATTTGCACCCCAGACATCCACAGAATCGTTTGAGGCTCTGGTTTAAGCCTTCTTCCCCGACCTTTCCGCTATTTCCCTAAGGGGCTCCATCACCCGCCTAACGTTGGAGCTCCCAATCACTAATAAACCCCTCCCCCCGCGTGCCTGCTCGGACCTTGCTGAAGGAGCGGCTACATGTTCACTCACAGGCAGAGCGGGCGATGCCACACGGCCAGCCTCCACATTGTCCCTCCGCCTCGTGCGCCGCGAACGCCGCTGAACCGCCACTCCCCTTGGGGAGAGGGTGGCCCAACCGCGCCCGGTACCCGCGAAGATGTCTCGACAGCAGGGACAGTGGGTGAAGCATGTAACACCTGGGGTGTACCATGCGACGCACCAGACTCCCCACTGCCGCTACACTCCGAGGCAGCAGCCTGAAGACGGCTGACCGCGGCCATCAACACATTCAGCTGTTCGCGAACAATGGCCAGCTCCTCCTGCGTCCGTACACAGCAGTCACACATCCTATCCTTCCTAAGAAATCAATTTACTGTAGAATGTTATCAACTTTTAACTAGACTGCTAATTCACTAAAGGCGGCTGATAGCTGACTAAACCGTGGTTACTAGAAACTTCTTGTAGAAAACAATGAAAATAGCACTACCTGTCTCTGGACTGTATTGAAAACAAACACTAGCACTACTGGCACTATGGCTGACTAAAGGGACTCTTTCTGACTGTATTCAAAACAAACGCGAAATCTATGGAACGCTATTACTAGCACTCGTCAGTTAAAGCTTCCTAAAAGCAAAAACACACGGAAGAAGAAGTGACAAATAAGAAAAATACAGTTAATGCTTAAATTAACGTAGCTCGCTGCACAGCAGACGTGAAGCAGACGGCAGTTACGACGACACTGCCGATGCTGCAGAGAACCTCCCCATTTCTTACCTTATCAGTACATCTAATTTTCTAAACTATTTTCAAATGCTTCGATTCTGTTCTGTTCCTGTTTTCCCACAGTCCATATTTCACCACCATACAATGCTGTGCTCCAGACCTACGTTCTCAGAAATTTTTTCTTCAAATTAAGGCCTATGTTTGATACTGGTAGATTTCTCTTGGCCATGAATGCCCTTTTTACTACTGCTAATCTGCTTTTGATGTCCTTCTTGCTCCGTCTGTCATTGGCCATTTTACTGCCTAGGCAGAAGAATTCGTTAACTTCATTTGCTTCGTAACTGCCAGTTCTGATGTTAAATTTCTGGCTGTTTTCATTTCTTCTACTTTCATTACTTTAGTCTTTCTTCGGTTAACTCTCAATCCATATTCTGTAGTCTTAGAGTTTTCATTCCATTTAGCAGACGCTGCAACTCTTCTTCACTTTCACTGAGAATAGCAATGGCGTTAGCAAATCTTATCATTGAAGTTCCTTCACACTGAATTTTAACTCTACTCTTGAATCTTTCTGAAATGCCTGCGCTAGCAGGACAGAGCGGATTAGGTTGTGGAAAGGGGCCACAATATGTTGCTGTCAGTTTCACTCGAGATACAAACTTTATTCATCAACACACAATTTTACAACAAAGTTGGGCCGCGCGGGATTAGCCGAGCGATCTGGGGCGCTGCAGTCATGGACTGTGCTGCTGGTCCCAGCGGAGGTTCGAGTCCTCCCTCGGGCATGGGTGTGTGTGTGTTTGTCCTTAGGATAGTTTAGGTTAAATAGTGTGTAAGCTTAGGGACTGATGACCTTAGCAGTTAAGTCCCATAAGATTTCACACACATTTGAACATTTTTGAACAATCTTATGGCTTAAGGGCAAGACAAGAACATTAATTTAAGAGACATTAAAACTCGGCTGAAGGCCACACATCAACCAAATAATGAAAAACCAAACAGGGAAATTACTGCATAACACACACAGGGATGGCGCTTAGAAGTTTCCAAGGGTCGGCCTGGAATTGTAACACTAACGCCCGTTTAGGTGAGACAGGCAGCCTGTCCAATGACTTCTTAATCTGGAGGCAACCCAACCGACAGACAGCCGACCGACCAATCAACCAAATCACTTCCGCTCCACGCAACCAGCAAAACAACGACAACATTTCAATACACGACACACAGAGTATTAGCGCCCACACCGACCAACAATACATCAGCTGTCGAACTGCACTCCGCGCTGCACAGCAACAACACGACGAGGAAAATACACTGTCTAAAATTTCGTCAACGACCAGGGCAGGCAACCGGAAGGTCAACGGCCACAAGGCCGAAGATACCACTGGTGAACTTCCCTAACAGGGAGTAAATTAAGTTAAATTTCAGAGGAAGACGTTGTTGCTCGCAGGTATGTCCCAAAAGTGACAACCAGGATCAAACGAAGAAATGTATACAGTTGAGGCTCGATAGTAAGTTAAGTGAGGACTCAACTTTCATGTCCAAGACCGGTGGGCGTCTAACTTCGTAGCACTCGCAAGCAGCACCTCACACTCCAACCGCGCGTGAACGCCGCGAGCGGCTCCAGCCCGACTCCGCGCAACGGGGTCCTGCTTGCTGTTCCACGCCAACCTACCGACTGGACTGCTGGTCCGTCGGCGACTGCTACTCCGTCGCGACTGCACTGCTGGTGCGTCTCCCACACACTGCCAAACACATGACGACCCGGAAATACTATCGGTCGCTCCAGCGGTAGTACGACAGTGCACCTACTGAAACGCGCTGCTGGCAAGTAAGGCAGGACCTTAGTGACGCCAGTAAATGAAATAAGAAAACGAGGCGGCAGTACCGCAATAGAAGATGACAAACAATGTGTGGCATGAACACGAGCCGCGCGCGGCTCACTCTCTTTAATTTCCGTCAATGCTTCTTCGATGTATACAATGAACAATAGGGGCGAAGGACTACATTACTGTCTAATACCCCTTTTAATCCGAGCACTTCGTTCTTGGTGTTTTTGGGTCTTATACATATTGTATATTACCCGTCTTTTCCTGTAGCTTACCCCTATTTTTCTCAGGATTTCGAACATCTTGCACCATTTACATTCACAAACTCTTTTTCCAGGTTGACAAATCCTATGAACGTGTCTGTATTTATCCTTCTGTGTTGCTTCTATTATCAGCCGCAACGTCAGAATTGCTTCTCTGGTGCCTTTAACTTTCCTAAAGCCGAACTGATCATCTAATACATCTTCAATTTCCTTTTCAATTCTTCTGTATGTTATTCATGTCAGAAACTTGGATGCCTGAGCTTTTAAGCTGATTGTGTAATTATTATGGCAGTTGTCGGCTCTTGAGAATGGTGTGGATGATATTTTCTCAGAAGTCTCATACCATCTGTAAACCAATGTCAATAGTCGTTTTGTTGCTACTTACCTAAATTATTTTAGAAATTCCGATGGAATGTCATCCAAAGACAATTAATATTTGATTGTAATACTGGGTCCCGTATCTCTTCCGTGTCAATTCCTTCTTCCATCATGTCGTGAGACAAGTGCTCCCCTTCATAGGGGCCACAGTATTCTCTTTCCACCCATCCACTCTCTCCTCTGCATCTAACAGTGGGATTCACATTGCACTCTTAATGCTACCGCCGTTGCTTTTAAATTCACGAAAGGTTGTTTTTGACATTTCTGTATACTGAGTCAGTCCTTCCGGCAGTTATTTCTTTTTCGATTTCTTCAGACTTTTCCTGTAGCCATATTGCCTTAGCTTCCCCGCACTTCCTATTTATTTCATTCCGCAGCGACTTGAATATCAGTGTTCCTTAATATCCGGGAATATTTTTGTACTTCCTTCTTTCGTCGATCAACTAAAGTGTTTCTTCTGTGATCTACAGCTTCTTCGCAGTTACACCTCTTGTATCTACGTTTTTGTTTCCGACTTCAGTGGTTACCCTTTTTAGATTTGTCTACTTCACTGCCACTGAGCTAACTGCTGAGTTATTCGCAATCGCAGTACTTACATCTTCAGAGAACTTCAAGCGTATTTTGCCATTCCTTCCGTATCCCACTTCCTTGGGCATTGGTTTTTCATGACTTGTCTCTTAAACTTCAGCCTAGTCTTCATCAATACTCAATTGTGATCTGAGTTTCTGTCTGCTCCTGGGTATGCCTTAATCCAGTATTTGTTTTGCGAATCTCTACCTGGCTATGATGCAATCTAACTGAATCACCCGCCATGCCCGATCTTTTTCTAGTATACCTCCTCTTATTGTGATTCTCTAACAAAGTATTTGCAATTACTGGCTGAAATTTATTGCATAACCCATTTCGTATTTCTCCTCTCTCATTCTTACTACCAAGGTTATGCTATCCCATAAACCTTCCTTTTACTCCTTCCCCTACAGCTGCATTCCAACTACCATTGGATATTACATTTTCCTTTCTTCTTACGTATTTAATACCCGTTTACATCCACATTACCTTCCTCTGTCCGTCTTCTGCATTTGACGTCGGCATGTACTCCTCAATTATTCTTGCCGGTGTCGGTTTGCTATCGATTCTGAAGAGAGCAACCCTATCATTGCACTGTTCACAGTAACACTCTCTCTACCCTACATTCCTATTCCTAACGAATCCTACTCTTTATACCATTTTCAGCTACTGTTGACGCTATCGTATATTCTTCTGAACAGAAGTCCTTGTTCTCTTTCCAATTCACTCCACTGAGCCTCTTCTATGTCTAGCTTGAATATTAGCATTTCTCTTCAGGTTTTCTAGCTTCCCTACCACGTACAAAGTTCTAACATTCCAGGCCGCAATTCGTAGAAGTCAACCCTTCGTTGGTTATACAATCTATTTCTCGTGGCCAATTCCCGTTTGGCAGTTCCCTCCCCTCCCGAAGATGCGAATGGGAGACTAGTATAGAGCATTTTGAGAATGGAGAGATCATCATGACATTTTTCCGTTACAGGCCACGTGTCCCATTGATCCACATTATGTGCCTTTAATGCAGAGATTTCCATTGCCTTCTGCATCGTCATGGCTTCTATTGCTGCGGATTCTTACGCCTTTAGGGGCAAAATGGTTCAAATGGCTCTGAGCACTATGCGACTTAACTTCTGAGGTCATCAGTCGCTTAGAACTTAGAACTAATTAAACCTAACTAACCTAAGGACATCACACACATCCATGTCCGAGGCAGGATTCGAACCTGCGGCCGTAGCGGTGACGCGGTTCCAGACTGAAGCGCCTTTAACCGCACGGCCACAACGGCCGGCTTTAGGGGCAGTTTTTCCCCCCAAGCGCAAGAGAGTGCTCTGAATCTCTGTCCGCTCCACCGCTCTCTTTGACAAGGCCTTTGGCAGAACGAGGGTGACTTCTTAAGCCGAATGTCTTCGGCTGCCATTACTGGTAATTTATGCAGTGGCGAGGTTCAAACCTGACATTCAGGGCGTTTTGATTGGCTAGCAAAGACGTTATCCTTAGACCTAGGAATGAACTGGATATTGACAATATTAATGATAAGATGGAAGAAAATAAACCATTATGGAAATTTCACATAAAAAGTATGAGTACGGAGAAAATCTCACGTCTGAGTGTGATGTACCAGGAGCAAGGCGCAAGTGCATATATTTTGAAATGCAAAGAAGAAGAAGAAGGTGGAAAATGAGGAAATTCACTGAAATAGGGCAGACTGTTATAGCCTGGTGACTGGAAAAGAACATCTCCGAAACGATAAAAATGTTTTGACGATGCCATTATGGCCGTATCACTTTAGGACATGGTGTAAAAAAGATCTGAGGACGGTCATTACAGACTGAAACCGGTCATCGTCTAAAGAATTGATATTGTGATCAGAGACTGGAATAAAAAAGCGTTTTACAGTATTGGATCACTGTTTGTATACGCGATTAAGTCGCAGTTGGTGATAAAATTGGTCGTCTGTTCGCGTGCGAGAGTCTTGAACATCTTTGGAAAACTGTTGAAGGACTCTGAAACCACGAGTGGCCGACAAGATGCTGAACATCGCCCTTCATCAGAAAACGTGGATGTCAAAGGCTTGGTTAGGTGACAGGCTGCGGCAGAGTACATGACAAGAAGTGTTACGGAGAGCAGCGTTCAGCTATGCTATTAAACATAAATGTTCCTCTGTTGACGTGACGGCATCGTCAACAACGATTGCAGTGGGCACCGTATCATCGAGATTAGATGGTGGGTCAATGGAATCGTATCGGCTGACCAGATGAGTAAAATTTCTTGTCACACCAGTCGATGGCCGGGTCCGAATAAGAAGTAATCAAGGCAAACTGTGGTGTCACCGCCAGACACCACACTTGCTAGGTGGTAACCTTTAAATCGGCCGCGGTCCGCTAGTATACGTCGGACCCGCGTGTCGCCACTGTCAGTGATTGCAGACCGAGCGCCACCACACGGCAGGTCTAGAGAGACTTCCTAGCACTCGCCCAGTTGTACAGCCGACTTTGCTAGTGATGCTACACTGACAAATACGCTCTCATTTGCCGAGACGATAGTTAGCATAGCCTTCAGCTACGTCGTTTGCTACGACCTAGCAAGGCGCCATTATCAATAGATATATAACTTGTGATGCCTGTACCGTCAGACCGATGTACACCACTTCTGGATTAAAGTTAAGTATTACAGCAACTGCGTCCGTTTTTCTAAGTTCTCATTTCCTTGCAATGTTCCAGACTCACGCCAATCTGCGTGAGCTTAAAAGCGTCCATTTCGGCCTCCTCTAGCAACGCGGTGTTGGCTCTTCTGCCAACACTTCACAAACGACTGCTCAAAACACGTCCACGGACACAGGCTGGTGGGGCAGTACTGTGCTGTGGAGGACATTAACCTGGGCTTCGACGGGGCTCGTGGCAGTACTTGAAGCTATGGGCTGTGTTAACATTGTTGCGGACCATCTGCATCCTTTCATGCTCTGTCTTTCCTGAAGGCGATAGTATCTCCTTCAGGATGATTGTCTGTGTCACGAGATCAGTCAAAACCGTACTTCGATGGTTTAAGGAACGTAATAGTATCTAACGTTGATGCCTTCACCAGTATGTTCACCTGATGTGATACAGCGATAACAACTTCTTATTGTCAGCTCTCAAACTGTCTTATATGCTATTTCATGTTTGATTTAAAAGCATACCCGTTACGAACACTTCTGTTAAGTAAGAACATCGTAAGATTGAGTCTGTCTGGTATTCGCCTGTTTATATTTAAATTTGTCACGTAATGAGGATAATATGTACTCGCTTTCTACATCTGCTGTCTACATCTACATCTACATCTACGTCTACTCTGCAAACCACTGTAAAGTGCGTAGCAGAGGGTATGTAATATAAGAGGAATGTTCCACAAGTGAAACAACATATTATTTTCTGAAAGCAGGTTGGTTTTAATGAGGATTCCAATACATCATATCCCCCCCTCCCCTCTTTTGGTTACAAAATCCTATTTTTCAACACAATCTCCGTTCAATGCGACGGCCTTACTGCACCTAATTGGGGGGACCTGTATAGCCGCATGGTACCACTCCACTGGTCGACGTCAAACCCTACGTCCTGCTACATTAATAACTTCACCATCATCTACGTATTGCTTCCCGCGGAGTGCGTCCATCATTGGGCCAAACAGAAGGTGCGAGATGCGGGCTGTAGGGTGGATGAAGAAGAACAGTGCAATGAAGTTTTGTGAGCTCCTCTCAGGTGTTTGTTTTGTTTTGTTTTAGGGCGCAAAATCAACTGGGGACATACGCACCCAATTCAAAACTATAGAAGACGAAGACAGAGAGGAGTTAAAAAACGACTATACGTCAGTCCCAATTGACAGAAGAGAAGACAGCTAAAAACAGGGGCGTGGAGAAAGGGCTAAAAAAAGACACCATACAGAAACGGAGATCCAAAAGTAAAAATCAAATGGCCTTCGCCATATTGCTTTGATGCATAAAAAGTAAAACGCTGTCGATAGCCCGCGCGTCATTTACTAAACGGGCGATAACTCAGACGGCAAATCCAAGAGAGAGCGTAAACGATTAAAAATGGCTCAAATGGCTCTGAGCACGATGGGACTTAACTGCTGAGGTCATCAGTCCCCTAGAACTTAGAACTACTTAAGCCTAACTAACCTAAGGACATCACACACATCCATGCCCGAGGCAGGATTTGAACCTGCGACCGTAGCGGTCGCGTGGTTCCGGACTGTAGCGCCTAGAACAGCTCGGCCACTCCGGCCGGCTTAAACGATTAAAAAATGGGCATTCCGTCAGGAAGTGGCGGACAGTTAAAACTTGGGAGCAATTTGTACAGAGTGGTGGGGTAGCGGCACTTAACAAATGGGTAGAAAAGCAATGTCCAGTACGCAACCTAGTTAAAATGACCTCCTTCCGGCGGGAGGGCCGAGAGGAGGTTGTCCAAGCCTCTGGGAGGGGTTTAATAAGCCGGAGCTTTTCCTATGAAGGGAGGACCATTGGCGATGCCAAAGGGACGCCACCTCCTGACAGACAGCAACACAGAGATCATAGGAGGGAATATGGGAACTAGTGGGCTGAGGTATGAGGACTGCAGCCCTGGCAGCGGTGTCAGCAGCCTCGGTTCCTGACAGACCGACATGACCAGGGACCCACACAAACATCACACTGGCTCCACCAAGAGTCAGCAAGTGACAGTTCTCCTGGACCAGCTGCACTACGGTATGGGCTGTGTACAGCGCACATAGACTGTGAAGGGCGCTGAGTGAGTCTGAGCAGAGGTCGCAATTGAAAGGTGTGTGTCCCCGGATGTACTCTGTAGCCCGATACAGGACGAAGAGGTACGGCTGTAAATACTGAGAAGTGTGCCGGAAGCCGATGTCGAAAGACATGGGCGTCCTCTCAGGTCTGCAGACTTATGTGAGGTATTGCGTTGTCGTGGAGAAGGAGACGTTCGTTTGCATGTTAGTGGCGACTAATACGCTAAAGTCGTTTCTTGAATTTCGTGAAGGTAGCACTATACACTTCAGAGTTGACTGTCGCACCATAAGGGAGAACATAAAACAGAATAGCCCTGTCAGAGTCCCAGAAGATCGTCGCCACGATTTTAGCGGCTGAGGGTGCGACTTTGAATTTTTCTTCGGAGGAGAGGTAATATGGCGCCACTTCAAGGACTGCCATTTTGCTTCCGGTTCAAAGTGATGTACCCATGTTTCACCGCCCGATTCTCGAGAACAGCCTCGTAAAGCGCAAGAAATTCCGCACATATAGTCCTTCGTTCCTCTTCTTTTAGGTGGCGAGGAAACCAGCACCCACGCACTTTTGCGTGCCCCGACTGGTGGACGAGTGTGTCAGCACTATGGAGTCTTGCATGACCGAGTAAGCGAGCACAAAATACGAGATGGGGCGAGCACACCCTAACTGGATAGGCTGCCCGCACTAGTTCTAGTGACGGAGCGTAGATGCCGTGACCGAATACGTAGCACGCAACTTCAAACACATTACACGTGTCATTATCCGTGTGGTGTGTCTCTCTCTCTCTCTGTAATCATGCAGCGCGAGGAAGCCAGTGCAGTAAGATGTAAGATTGAAACCAATGTTTACACATTGAAGAAACTGGAAGGTCTAAAAAGCCTAGTGTGGAGTAAATTTCTGTTGGTTGTAGACGAAAACAGTGCGTCTACTGGGTACGTATCGTGCATAAACTGCTCCAAATTATCGTGTTTCCAGTCGGCTACCACTCATTTAAAGAAACACAGTTGCAAGAAACCTCACAAAGATACAGCTCCTTCACGGATATCGGCAGTAATAAAAAATAGTATTACAGCAAAGTGTGTTGCCATGTGTGCTAAAGATATGAGACCTTTTAATGCTGTTTCCGGTGAAGGTTTCAGAGAACTAGGCCAAGAATTAGCACATCTAGGTGCGCATTATGGAGAAGTTAACGTGGCAGATGTCATGCCACATCCCTCTACTATAAGCAGACATGTCAAAGAACGAGCTGATGCAATACGAAACAGCATAATGCCTTCTGTTATTGCAGAAGTTATTAATAAAATATGTACTGCGACAGATGATATGTGGACTGGTTCGCAAAATCTGGTGCACTATTTAACGCTTACAACCCATTACAATAACACAGATTGGTCTGTTGTGAACAATGTTTTATTTACAACAAAATTGCCGGGAGTTAAGAAGACGGGAGTAAATATTATGATAGAAATTGAAGAGAGGATGGGTGATTGGGACATTTCGCCGGACATGTTGCACAGTTTTGTTTTTGTCTCCGACCAGGGTGCCAATGTAATAAAGGCTTTGGAAAATCACGAAAGGATTCCTTGTGCTGCTCATTGTATAAACACACACTTAGCCATAGTTTCGATGAAGATAACTTCTTGCTAAATAATGCCCCGAACATCGCATTAACAATAAATACTGCAAAATGCATTATAAGGTACCTTAAGAGAAGTAGCCTCTGCTCGTCTTTGAAATCATCGTTGAAGCTAGAGGCCTACACACGCTGGAACAGCTTGTACACTATGCTGGAATCCTTACACACTCCATTATCATAGACCCAGAAAGAGAGTTCGTTTCAAGGAATGGAGGAACAACAGATCATCCGCAGCAGATGAAGTAGATCTCTACATTTTAATGTACCCCGGAGATGATGATGACATCTTAAAGTGGGGGAGCAGACATGAAACAGATCTACCAGGCCTGGCTGCAGTTGCACGACGTATTTTATGTATACCAGCAACAAGCGCACCTAGTGAAAGATGCTTTAGTAAAGCCGGCCTGTCACTAACAAATCGCCGCGACCAATTAAATCCGGAACGCGTAAGTGATTTACTGCTGATAAACAATAACTACAATTTTATTTCTGTTGCAAACATGTGAAAAGTACGACAAGTCACGTCTGTAAATGTTTAATGTTCTTTGTATGCTTTCTTTATGAAGATGGTTGTCTTCTAGATTACAGGGACAATACTTATTTAATGTTTCCTATTAATGAAAGGAAAAATATATCTTCTGTTTGGAAATGAGACTCGTCTTCTATCCACGATTGTATTGAAATATCATTTTACTTCCCAATTGCTTTATGAATTTAGGTGTGTCTCGTACCCGTTCTTGGAAACGTTACTTTTGTATTAAAAAAGAGAGAGAGACAGAGATAAATACATTGTGTGTGTGTGTGTGTGTGTGTGTGTGTGTGTGAGAGAGAGAGAGAGAGAGAGAGAGATGGAAAGGCGTTGGATTTGTACAGTGCAGTGCAGAGAGCCGGGGCGAGGCGAAATGAGACGTCAGCGGGGACCGGTCATGCTCGGTTATCCGCATGTCCGGAATCCGGACAACAGACATGGGGCGAGTACGTGACCGAGCCGAGTCGTGTGGGGCCGGACACGAGCTGCTCGGTCCCCCTGTCAACAGGCGAGCAGTGACCGGTCAAACATTGAGCCTTGCAGCGCTCTAGTCAGCACCACAAAGGACAAACGTCAAGTCGAACATTTTTTAAAAAAAATTTTTTTATTTATTTCATTAACAGTGCAGAGTAACCCACCGCCTTGAAATGTAAGGTGGTTCGGATGCTTCTGAATCCAACAGCAAACACTTCTCAGTATTACAATGTTATTGGTATACAGTTGTTAATGCTTTTTTTATATATACAATATAAGGAACATAATATAAAAACTTCTCTAATTTTACAGCGAACTGTGTGCATAACAGTTGTTAAAATGGTTCTATACAATTTATTTCTTGCTAGCTGATGAGAATGTAATGTATACACGCAAATGTCAAAGAAAAATAAAAAGAAAAATATAATACAATGAGTGTGGTGGAAATAACTTGCAATATGTATAGGGAACTGATATACTGTATCTGAATGTGTAATGTAGCCTACTTTAAATGCGAACATTTTAGGTTAGGCTTTACCGTGACTGTTATTGACATAAAATAAAACAACAATTTTACTGTTACCGGTCATTGTTTATTTATCTCCACGACGTGTTTCAAAGGTTTAAACCTCCATCATCAGGTGGATTTACCTTTGTTAATATGACATTTGTGTGTGTGTGTGTGTGTGTGTGTGTGTTTGTGTGCGTGTGTGTATGTGTGTATGTGTGTGTGCTGTGTTACGAGTTTTTGGAGGAACTTCTGGCAGTGTCTAGTCGAGAAACAAAACACTATTTCAGAACAGTGGTCACATATGATGTGTCACGACAGTGAAAAGAACCTTTGACCACTGGAGGTACTTTGTTTTACTTATTTTATATTTACCGTTAGATACACGTTTAATTTTTTGTCACAAGAAACCCAAAACCATGTTCTGAAATAGTGTTTTGCTTCTCCACTAGACAGTGCCACAAGTTCCTCCAAAAAAATCGTAACACAACACACACACACAAATTACATATTAACAAATGTAAATCCACCTGATGATGGAGGTTTAAACCTTTGAAACGCGTCGTGGAGATAAATAAACAATGACCGGTAACAGTAAAATTGTTTCATTTAATATAGCCTATGTAGCATGGTGGTTGCTGAAGGCCTATTTCTACCTCTTTCAGGTGAGAAGGTTTCGGTAGAACCTCGAGCTATTCTCATGTCAAATGGTTTGAGCTTTGGGTGTTTACTGTGTCTGTGTGTATTGGTATATTACTGGGTGTGTTGCAAGTCACGACACTATATGATATTCAGCAGCTTTTTGTTTGTCCAATTGTTGGTAGTTGCGGGATATTCTGTGTGATATTGTAGATACATACACCTGGTATTATACAGATTAATTACTGACAGAGCATTTGATACATGGAATACATGAATTTTAGCTTTATAAGAGAAATACAATTATGTTTGTAGATCTGTGGGTAGAAAAAGAATGTAGTTCATTGCTACTTGAGTGCATTATTCCTTAAATAACTTAATACATTACATGTTCAGTTTTATACATATTTTATACAGAAAATACATTTGATATTGAACAGCGAGGTGTTCAGTCGTGATCCGCTAATCACCTCGAATGAGAGTGTCCACACGTTCTAACATTGCAGGAGTGACAACTGCATACGGCCAGCGGGTGCGCGGGAGATCGAAACAGGTTTGCCCGACCTTGTTGCGATGGTGAGAGACACGTCGCCCAACGACTCATCGTGCTTTTGTTCCGCCAAAAGAAACTCAATGACAACTCCCTGTTTGGAACCCACATCCACTACAGAAGCATTCTGAAAGCTACTTATAGCACTGCCATCAATCGGAACTTTTTCATGAAACTACAGGGATTGAAACGGGAATATTGCATGGTGCCCCACAACAAATTCCGTATTTTTTGAACGGAAATTGGTAGAGAGAAGAAAGTTTTGCATTACTTATCGAAGTACTTACCGTACTACGAAGCATAACGATCCTTAGATCATGCTTTTTTAAGTGTAACCTCATTGACAGATAAGACTACGCGAAAAGGGAACCATCGGAACGTTACAAGAGGGTACACTTCCGACGCTGAATTCTTTGCTGCGTGTGTGTGTTTTCAAGAGAGCAGAGAAGAAAACAGATAGAACGAATACCGTAATCGAGATACGAGAAGGTTTCGAGAGCAGAACGGGCAAACAGCGACGCAGCGGCGAGCGCAGTTTTGTCCGGGCTAACTTAATTGTGCCCGCATCACGTTGCGACGGCGGAGCAATTAAGCATTGTAATTTCGTTAGCCCGTAATTTAACAAAACATGTCTACATATTTGCGCGTGTACATGTTGCATTAACGTCGGAGGCACGCGTTTTCGTCGTTTAGGGGGCATAATTTTGGAAACGCGACTTGTATCATTGCGGCTGTCAGCGGCGCGGGGAGATATGCGGCGTTTTGCGGCAGCTTTTGTCCCTCCCCCGTGCGCCGGCCTTTGTAGCCGGGAATATCGCGCCCCGACAAAGCGGGAGCCCGCCGCGTCACGGCGCTCTTTCATGAAATTTAAATTGAAAACTGCGAGCCTGGTTTTACCAAAGCTTGTTGCAGAATTATCGCTCCGTGTCCTGCCCTCTGTTAAATAATTCGTCCATACAGAAGTCATAACCCCCCCCCCCCTCTCTCTCTCTCTGTCTCTGTCTGACACACAAACGCAAACACACACACACACAAAAACACACAGACACACACATAGACACACGCACTCACACAAACAAACAAATATACTATTTCCTCTGTTAAGGCCCGCAGACAACTTTAGGCAAGTTCTGCATTATGACTTCCAACCTAATGACCTACCTGACATATTACTTGCCGAATTTAGCAGCCTAAATTTGTTTGAAAGTTCAGTGCAACAGTTTTGCTTTTATATGATGTGTTGCTAACAGTGTGTCAACCCGGAATCAACAAACTCGTAATGGGGGAGGTAGTTATCATGCATCCCTCAGGGTTCGATATTATGTCCGACATTCTTATCGTTTTCTACACCTGTTACGTGTCATCAGTCCTATCGCACTGTAGACTCCACAGATATGCTGATGACTTCGACGTGTACCTAAGTGCAAAATCGTTATACCCCAGGGAGATTATCAACAATATCAATGGTAATGTACGAGAGTTGCCCAGAAAATAATGCACCGCATTTGTTTTCGCAGCCGAAAACAATGCTACGAATGCGAAACGTTTCGTATCTATTACTTGAAGCTTCCTGAGTGAGCACGCCAAGTTTCCGTCACTTCCGACAGGTAACGTAGTTGCAGGACAGTTTTAAAATGGCGTCTGTAAGTGATGGGCGTTACAAGCAACGTGCCGTCATTGAATTTCATACTGCAGCGAATAAAACTGTCGCTAATATTCACAAACGCTTGGGCAAAGTCTATGGAGCATCTGCTGTCGACATAAGTACAGTTAGTCGCTGGGCACGTAGGGTGAGGTCATCAGAAGGCGGTTCGGTGGAGCTCCACGATTTGCAGCGGTCGGGGAGACCATCCACGGCTGTCACGCCTGGCATGTTGCAGCCCCCTCGCTCTTCCACTTGTTTGGGCCATTAAAGGATGCCATTCGTGGAAGACATTTTGAGGACGATGAGGAGGTGATTCACACAGTGAAGCAGTGGCTCCGCTACCAGGACAAGGATTGACACCGACACGGCATACACGCCCTTGTTTCGCGTCGGAGGAACGCCATAGAACAGGATGGAGATTACGTGGAAAAATAGGATGTCTACATAAAACACAATTCTTTCGTGTGTGTAAATGGAAAACTGGAAATTTTTTGTAAGGACTATGGGTTGTGTGGGAAAATACCATTCTTTCGTGTGTGTTATTGGAAAATGGGAAATTTGTGGTAAGGACTATGGGACCAAACTGCTGAGGTCATCGGTCCCTAGGCTTATGCACTACTTAATCTCACTTAAGGGGCTCCGGAAAGGCTCAAAATCATGAAAAGTTCAATTTTTACTATTTTGCGTTTTCTAAATCTGCAGACTATTACCTTTTAATAGATATATAATTTATTCAATTCCGAAGACTACAACTATTTTTAAATTTTTTTTGAAATGTGTTCTACATGGGCGTGACCCACTGTGGCGCTGTTAAACTGCTGTCAAATGGTGTTATTATTAACGTCCGTGTTCATCAGGTACATTTTAGTGATGTGAGATAAAGTATGTGTTGTGGCTAACCTGTGATGGTTCAATATATATCGCTGGTGTGATTGTCGATTGTTTCATGTTTATTTACTCTGTCGTTATCTCGAAAATATTCGTAATTAATTCTGTTTCTTGAGTCTCTGTTTTGTTGAAGTATAATAATGAGTAAAAGTAAAGTTATTAGAAATCCTCTGAAGGCTTTTAAGAAAAGGAGAAATGTTGGAAAGCCAAAGGTATGTGTTATTACTGTAAACAATAAAGACGATAACCAAGTGAGTGAACCTAACCTCTCAAGTACACCTGCCCATAGCAGTCAAAGTGGGAAAGAAAATATTTCACAGAAGAAGCTTGGTTCAATGAGTGAAAACTATGAATGTTTTATGGGCGAATCGGATGTGAATGAAATATTTGATATGTCGGTTCTCAAAGGAATTTTTTCAAACTGTGTAAGATGTATTCATTGTAGTGAAGTTGGTTTGGAACTCTCCATAATAAAGCACGTAGGACTTGCTAGTGAAATACAACCGAAATGTGATAAGTGTTCATACATGACCACCTTTTGGAACAGTGTTGCAGTAACTGCAACTGAAGAAAATGGTAGCAAAATCTACGAACACAACAACGAGCGATGCTTGCTTTAGACAAGGAAAGCCTTCGGGCTGCAGACAGGGCTGTAAAGAGTCTAGAAATACAAGCAAGAGTAAACAGGAGGAGGAACAAGAGGAAGCTGGAGGAGTAGGTTGCAGAGGATGAAGATAATCCATCCTATGGAACTGGAATGCACTAAAAAGTTAATCCAATCTTTGTTGCTCGATTCCCAAAACTTTTATTTTCTCATACTAATTACATGTTTTCTATGGATCTTCCAAACATATTTGTTTCAAACTTTCAGTAAATGTTACACAGAACCTTCTGCATAATTTAACACAGCCTTTTTCCAAAAAACTGTATATTTTTGAATATATAAATAAAAAATTGCAAAAAAATGTTGTGAATTTTCATTACAATTGAAAAAAAATCATCTTTAATAACTGAACTAAAATTTTGTAAAATCCCTGTGTTAAGTTGTAGCCCATATTCCAATAAATAATCTGTAAAAAGTTCAACTTCCTACCTCAAATACTTTGTGAGGAAAGATGTATTTTATAAGCGTTATTTTAACATTGCAAGTATAGGGCGTTCCGGAGCCCCTTAAACTAACTTACGCTAAGGACAAAACACACCCACACCCATGGCCGAGGGACGACTCGAACCTCCGACAGGTGAGGTGGAGGGGGGGGGGGGGAAGGTAGCCCCGCGAACCGTGAAAAGGCGCCTCAGACCGCACGGCTACCCCGCGCGGCTGTGTGTAGTTCTCATTATGTTCAATAAAGTATTGTTGAAGACAAAAATGCGCTGCATTGCTTTCAGGGCAACCCTCGTATGTACATTATGAAAATGAGCTCAGAATGCAGGCTCTAAGCTCAGTCCACTCAAGTCAAAGCGATACTGGTAGGTATTTCGGGAATTGCTATTATCTTTGACCTAAATGGGACAAATGGACAAATATAATTTCCTTTCCCTTAGGAAAGACTCTAGAAGTAATAACGGATCAAAACCTAAACTGGTTTTAGCATATAGCTACAATTTACAAGAACTATGCATCCTCGACTCTCCAAGCCTAACAAAAATATCTAGAGCTCTTTCCTTTTGAATTGAAAAACCACATTTTGTACATTTACTTGCACTTTCTGTTGTTGGTGACAACGATGTTATTCTGCAAGGTGTTTCTCAGCAGAGCTCATGGAGCTGCTAACTGGTCGCCGCGCGGGGTAGCCGTGCGGTCTGGGGAGTCTAGTCACGGTTTGCGCGGCTTCCTCTGTCGGAGGTTCGAGTCCACCCTCGGGCATGGGTGTGTGTGTGTGTGTGTTGTCCTTAGCGTAAGTTAGTTTCAGTTCCACTAAGTTAGATTAAGTAGTGCATAAGCCTAGGGACCGATGACCTCAGCAGTTTGGTCCCATAGGCCTTACCACAAATTTCCAATTGCTAACTGGTTACGAAAGTTTACGTATAATATGTCTGCACGTTCCTTATTTTGATCTTGTTTCACCGTGTTATGCGCAGGTACGTGCTTTCTACATCTACATCTACATCCATACTCCGTGTGTGGCGGATGGTACCCTGAGTACCTCTATCGGTTCTCCCTTCTTTACCGTCAACTTACACTGTCCCTCATATCTCTCTTCCATCTTAACGCTAGTATCTAAATAACACAGCAGAAACACGAGTCCGAATCAGAGCAAAATCCTTTCTAGTCCATTCCACTGCTCAGCTACCACAGCAGAAGAAATCCGACTCTGGAATGATCGCCCTTACTACGATATCAATATATCAGAACAAACGGCCTTGTCTCGTCGAATACAACGGTTCCCTTTGTAACGTCCCCTTAGAAAAATTAATGAATTACTGTGCTGGTAAACCCCTACGTTATTTGATTTTCAAACAGCTGAGCAAAACTGAACGTACTCAGACTATCACTAAAGTGACACACAATATTTTTAGCGCAACGCAATCTGACTTTTAATAATCCCTGCAAAAGAATGGCCCTGACTAACATTAAACTATACCTTTCACAAATCACTTACCTCACAAAAATCTTCGCTGCTCAAGCTACTGCAATACAGCGAGCGCCACTACTGCCAGCTAAATAAAAGATTCAAATTATGGAAGGCACTAACTACTGATAGGGATAGTTAGCAAATGAAAGATTTTGTTAGAGAACAAACAATGTATTTACCTTAATAGTGTTCAAAAGTCATAATATATATATCAGTTCATGACATCCAGTCTTACAAATTTACTGTCTCTGATGGACACACGTCCAGATCATCCGCTCTCAAAACTCCGCCATCTCTCTCCCCACATCCACCACTGCTGGCGGGTCACCTCCAACCGCGCAACGCTACGCGCTGTTAACATCCAGCTGCCCAACACTACAATAGCAAACAACAATGCAAACCAGCCACAGACTTCACACAGCACAGTCAGCGATTTTCATACAGAGCGCTACGTGGCGTTACCAATAAAAAAACATAAACAGCCTACTTACACCTTCAGATCACCGAAGTTAAGCAATGTCGAACGCTGTCGGTACTTGGATGGGCAGCTGCCAGAGTACGTTACGTACTGTTGGTATTCTTCCTGTTGGCTTTCAGACAAAGGGAAGGACAAACGGTGGCGTGAAGTTCCTGATCACCAGTCTTCGCGCCAGTGTCCCGAATTAACATCCAAATCTCTCCGCAGTTTCTCACGGAGTGAGGGTACGTGGCCTTCTCAGTTGATGGCGATCCAGCAGTCTGATGGGGAAGTTGAGCTCGGCGGTCCCATTGGTGCTCTTCGTCCCACGGTGCCGGCACCAGATTCCACCGTATCCCTTCTCTCACCATCACACAACGCAAGCATGGCAGCACATGACACACATACATTACAGTGATCTACAAGTATCATATACACTTAACACAGAAATCTCATTTCCGTCGTTTCCCTAAATCGCTTCAGGCATATGCCGGGATAGCTCCTTTGTAGAGGACTGATCGATTTCCTTCGCCATGCTTTCCTAATCCTAGCTTTTTGGGACCGTTACAGGCCGATCCTCGTCCACAGAAATCTCACACTTCACGAAGCAAAGTTTCCAGTGTGCGCCTAATTGGAAAGATTTTTCCATCAGCTTTCTCCTCCGAATGTGAAAATATTTTGTTGACACCGACCTACATAGGGAGGAACGATCACCACGATAAAATAAGGGAAATCAGAGATCGTACGGAAAGATATAGCTGTTCATTTTTTCCGCGCGCTATACGAGAGTGGAATAAAAGAGAATTGTAAAGGTGGTTCGATGAACCCTCTGCGCCGGCCGAGGTGGCCGAGCGGTTCTAGGCGCTACGGTCTGGAAGCGCGCGACCGATACGGTCGCAGGTTTGAATCCTGCCTCGGGCATGGATGTGTGTGATGTCCTTAGGTTAGTTAGGTTTAAGTAGTTCTAAGTTCTACGGGACTGATGACCTCAGAAGTTAAGTCCCATAGTGCTCAGAGCCATTTGAACCATTTTTTTAACCCTCTGCCAGGTATTTAAATGTGATTTGCAGAGTATCCATGTAGATGAAGATGTAGATGTAGAAATTACACGCGAGCGGAGCTGGTATGTACCCGCGTTTGTTTCGGAAAGTTCGTCTGCGGAATTATCCACTCGCTTCTTCTGCCATGTTTGCAACCAAAGATGTTGCGATAGAACCACTGGTAATATTTTTAGATACAATTCTGTACTGCTCACGCGGGGTGTGTATCTATGAGTTACTAAAACAGTCAGTTGTCACTGGCGGCAATGAAAACTGAATAGCACAACACGGAAGAGACAACATGGATTGCACTAAATGTAAACAATTGAATACAAGGTTGTTGTCCAACTCTGTATTTCCACCATCTTGGATCTGAATGACAAGAACGACAACAAGAGAACATATACGGACAGTTACAGTAAAACAATAAAAATCTTGCACTTTAACAAAATTGACTTTAAAAATTGAAAAGAAACGTTTTTAAGAGAACTAATCTGTATAAATTTACGGAATGAAGCAGGGTTTGGCGAGAAACCTGGATTTTAAATGAGCACAGCATCTGAACGTAAGAAAATGCACTACGGAAGCGGGGTTTTTGCAAACACAAAGGATTCTACTCACTTTGCGTTGTGTTAAAACAGCGACTTGGAACTGCAATTACGGCCTCCAATTTTATTTTACCGTTCTGGTGCTAGTCACCATAATATTTTCCTGGTGCGTCCTTTCCAGAAAATTTCCGTCTCCGGCCCACATGAAATTAAAAACAAGAGGGTTAGCTATGATTTTGATTCGAGTCTCTGTTCGGGCGCCACATCTGATCTAAGGAAATATTAGGGGAAGTAACATATACTTGCGTGGCTCCCTTTCCCGTTTAGAAAGTGCCGCGTACCATTGTGGAACAGTGAGGCTTTGTGCCAGCGATGTGTGATTTTAGAAGTAATGTTTGCTAAGGAATTCCAGGACGTCACTCGCACTGAAAATGTACCTAAGGGCTAGTTTAAAACTGAGTTTGAAGAATATTACAAGGGGGGGGGGGGGAATATAAGTAGTATGTTAGCGTCGGCCTTACTGTTCTGCCCACACAATGACACTTCGGACGCGGTTGGTTCTGTGAAAAAACTTGGCACATAGAAAGTAAATGATTAAGGTTGTTCATCTACCAAAGCAAACACAAATGTAGAGTAATTGACACTATAATTATGAGCTTCGATTTAACATACATATAATATGTTAACACTTACGTCAATAACAATGACAGAGCCTGAGTGGTTTGATAAGTTTTGAAATCACGTAGAAATGTCCATTCATTAACCACTCTGCGTTTTTTTACACATATTAGTCCCACATGCAGCAAAATGACAGTATATTACTGTAGGTTTTCTCAAATTACAAATCTTATAATGAGGCCTAAAGTAATGCAGCGTCCGTATTATACAGGAGATAAAAAGAGAGTAATATCGTCCGGCAGTGGACGATGGCTTGCGCGCTTGCTTTTTTTTTAATATTCAAATGTCTTCAGGGTCTGTCTTTAATATCGATGTCTTTATATGCGCGTTTAATTAGTCTATAGTTTCTTAGGCGCGTCAGTGGCGCTGGATTCATTTCTCCTTGTAAATCGTCAAAATAAATCATTACAATGCGTAGTTAAACATTGTTGTTGTTGTGGTCTTCAGTCCTGAGACTGGTTTGATGCAGCTCTCCATGCTACTCTATCCTGTGCAAGCTTCTTCATCGCCCAGTACCTACTGCTACCTACATCCTTCTGAATCTGCTTAGTGTATTGATCTCTTGGTCTCCCTCTACGATTTTTACCCTCCACGCTGCCCTCCAATGCTAAATTTGTGATCCCTTGAAGCCTCAAAACATGTCCTACCAACCGATCCCTTCTTCTAGTCAAGTTGTGCCACAAAATCCTCTTCTCCCCAATCCTATTCAATACCTCATCATTAGTTACGTGATCTACCCACCTTATCTTCAGCATTCTTCTGTAGCACCACATTTCGAAAGCTTCTATTCTCTTCTTGTCCAAACTGGTTATCGTCCATGTTTCACTTCCATACATGGCTACACTCCATACCAATACTTTCAGAAACGACTTCCTGACACTTTATACTCGATGTTAACAAATTTCTCTTCTTCAGAAACGATTTCCTTGCCATTGCCAGTCTACATTTTATATCCTCTCTACTTCGACCATCATCAGTTATTTTACTCCGTAAATAGCAAAACTCCTTTACTACTTTAAGTGTCTCATTTCCTAATCTAATACCCTCAGCATCACCCGATTTAATTTGACTACATTCCATTATCCTCGTTTTCCTTTTGTTGATGTTCATCTTATATCCTCCTTTCAAGACACTGTCCGTTCCGTTCAACTGCTCTTCCAAGTCCTTTGCTGTCTCTGACAGAATTACAATGTCATCGGCGAACCTCAAAGTTTTTACTTCTTCTCCATGAATTTTAATACCTACTCCGAATTTTTCTTTTGTTTCCTTTACTGCTTGCTCAATATACAGATTGAATAACATCGGGGAGAGGCTACAACCCTGTCTCACTCCTTTCCCAATCACTGCTTCCCTTTCATGCCCCTCGACTCTTATAACTGCCATCTGGTTTCTGTACAAATTGTAAATAGCCTTTCGCTCCCTGTTAAACAGTATACATTGACAAATAAATGGCTCTTGGCCTCTTTCATTACTCAAATCAGTGTTTTACGTGCCGAGACGTTGCGGTGTGAAAATACAACCTGCCTGCTCAACCTGTTCTCGTACTTCTCTAAGAGTCGTTGGTTGACGAGTCGCACCAGTCACTTACCATGCCATCACATCCCATACATGCTCGACTGGACACAAGTCCTTAGATCGTTCTGACCGGAGAAGTCGTGTAGAGCACGTTTAGCTTCACGGGTAGCGTGTGGGTCAGCTTTTCCCTGTTGGAACAACACACCACCTTCCTGTTACAAGAACGGCAAAAGAACGGGTGTAACGGCATTCTGCACGTACACAGCGCTGGTCGGCGTCCCTTTTGGGAACACCAAAGGTGGACGAGGTTTGGAGCTTGTCGCAGACCATAAGGCCTGGGACAGAACCAGCGTGTCTTGGACGAATGCGTACTACGAGGCACCGCTCACGAGGTCTACGTCGTTCGTGCAAACGACCATCGATTGACCCCAGGCAGGATCTGCTTTCATCGCTGATGACCACAGCGCGCCATGCCATCCTCCAAGAGATCCTCTGACGAGTCAGCCCAGCCGCGTACGTCGATGCTGTGGCGAGAATGAAAGACGGCCTAGAGGTGTGCGTGCCCATAGTTCCGTTGCTAATAATCGATTCGCAGTAGCACGTGTTGACACGCCTGGGCTGAAGTCCCCCTTACCTGTGCTATGGCAGCTGTACGATCTTCCAGTGTTGCCCTCACAAAACGGTGTTCCTGGCGGGCGCCTGCGCTGCGTGGACGTCCAGAACCTCGTCTACGGCTGTGAGAATGTTCACGTGGCCACTGATACCAGCATCGCTGCACCATTGGCGCAGCACGTGCAACTCGTGTGGCAGTTCTCCGAAAGGACCATCCCGCCCCTTGGAAGGCCAGTATTCGACCCCTTTTAAACTCGCTTAGTTGGCTGTGGATAGCACGTGTGCTTCTTCGTCTTGCTTCACATATTTTCACCACACTGTGCCTTTTGGCTGTGAGCATTCCGTATTAATGGGTAGACACAGACGGCGCTCTGATAGCTATGCCACTAGGCTATGCCACTGTTGGCGAACGATGCTGAAACTGTTATCAGTAAATGTATTATCCCCCAGGCTGCACATGCCGTCATCGCATCAAAATCGACGTCGTTTTTCCAGTGTACTAATTTTTTTCCTATAGTGTATGTTGAAGGGTAGTGTTGTGCGGACAACAGTTCAGGCTATGATCAGTACTAATTTCGCTGCTCTACGTTCATTACTAATTTTTTATAAGACAGAAGGCATTACTTCTTGATCCATTCTCGTATAACACACCATATGGACACCCCTGTAGTTCTAAGTAGTCACTCCGCTTACGGCTGGAAAAAAAATATGTATTACAACCGCAGTTTCGGTATACTATTATTTTCAAGCAAACGGAAACAAACACTGTATCACAGGCATCCACGTTTCTTTTCACTATGCTTAAAACGACAAAATATCGGAATTGCAATCGAAATAAATGTTTAATAGTATTAACATGTAAAGGAACTTAATGTTTTTTTCTTATTACTAAATGTATGGGTAATTATTCGACTCTCATACCAAAGATTAACATGAAAAGTATTTAATACTGATGGACAAAAGAAGATTTGCGCTCTTCGTTTATTAGTTTTAGTATTAGTTACCTTTCGTTGTTCTCATGTCCTAGTGATAAGACGTGTTGTGTAGTTTTAAAGTGAAATGGTGTTATACAATGAAAGCAATTTATGAAACAGAACGACTTGCTGATTTACGATACCATGGATCCCAGCTCCTGTGACTCTGTAAGATTATTATGATTTTAATTTTATAGGGAGAATTTAGATGGAGGCCACGATCTTCACGATGACACTGCTCAACAACAGAGGAACGTGAATGTGTTCATCTCTTTCCGTTCGTGGCCGCCAATGTCAAATTCAGTACTTTTTACGCGACATTCAGAACCTACAATCTTTCCTTTCACTTAATTAAGAAGTCCAATTATTTTCTTTCCTAGATGAATAAATCTGTTTTAACCACAATTATTTTTACCCAGGCCACAGGGAATGACAGTACTCGTATTTAGATCGTACATGCCTCTATCCCGATCGTGCGTTCTCATACATTTGAGTGGGTACCAACGTAAGAATACTTACGACCCATTTCTTTCCCAGCATTAATTCTTATTTTGAACTACTCACTCGCGAATTTACGTGCCTTCTTGTTTTGTATCGTCAGTCGGTTGTATTCCTTAATATCATTATTTTTAATATTCAGTAGCTTAGGCTCCACTATTGCCCTTTGCCTGTGTCGCAACGGTGCTTCACGCGAAATATTTATTACGCGACATTCATACGAACTCACGTTTCAAAATTAGGACACCGGCTGACTAAGATTCCAACAATTTAACAGGGCGGTTTCAATGGCGACCGAGTGCCATGGCCTTTGTTTCACAAAAAATAATACAAATTTCAAGTTGAAATATTTAATTAATATTTTTCCATCCCTTATTGCGACTATAACCAAGTGTTTGTGTTACATGTTACGCCAGCTGCGTACCAGATAAGAAAATCAGTCCATAAAATTCACAAATATTTATCAAAAAAAATTTGGAAAAGAAGGAACTTTTGGAACGTTAAACCGATTACCAACAAAAACGACCGGCAAAAGAAAATATGTAAGGTAAGGGCAACAGCACTACTTCTCTTTTGGTTGATCGTAAATGTGGGATTGAATTGAATTTTTCCGACACCCACTGCTTAGAACTCATTAATCTTTCCAAATTCTTTTGAAATTTAGTAACCTGGTGGTAGTAGTAGTAGTAGAATAAGAAGAAGAAGAAGAAGAAGCTTTATTCATCCGTAGATCTCTTTTTGCAAGGATACGGGACATGTCAATTTAATATACGTGAATGTATCACAAGATGGCGGATTATTTTCATTGACTTCACGCGCAGAAGTCACTTATCAGTCTACTCTTTCACCAGGTACATATTTTACTACACTGAATTTCACGAACGAACGCGACGTCATCTGTGATCTGTTTACGTGAAGTACGAGCCGCAACAGTAGTGAAGTTCGGCTGCACGCTGGTTTACGGTTATATACAGTTATGCTGAAATTAAGATCACAGACCAAAACTATGGATAATTCATTTGATGAGGAGTCAGTTGCTCCAGCTATACCTAACACAGAAGCAGAAAACATTGCAGATACTGATAACCCAATTGCAGCGACTGGTCGTAGTCAGTCACAAGCGACAGACGATAATACGTCAAATTTGGAAACTGCTCCGTATCCCGCAAATGTACAAGGTTCAGTAGAGCCAAACATTATCCCGATGTTTAGAATAGTGCAGACAGATTCGATGCCACAATTTGTAACTCAGTTAACAGCCCAAATGAATACACAAATAGGGAATGTCACAACACAGATAGGAAATGTCACAACACAGATCGGGAATGTAACAGCTCAAATGAATACACAGATAGGAAATGTCACAGCACAGACAAGCAATGTCACTACACAGGTACACAATGCCACAATACAGATAGAGAATGAAACAACTCAAATGAACAAGCTAGACAGTGATTTAAAAAACCTTACTGACACGCACAATAACCTGACGACATAACTGACACAACTAAAAGAGAGGTAGCGGATCAGGTAATAGAAGTGGTGCGTGAAGATTTAAATTCCACGAATCAGGACACTGATAATTTTAAAACCACAGTTAAGGATGTGCCAGATCAGATGCGTAAGTTAACTGAAAATTTCAATGATGTGAGTGTACAGCAAACAGAGCTCAATACAAAAATGCAGGAAGCTGTAAATAAAGTTGAGGACATGAGAAAACAGCAAAAACAGCAATCTGAGGTTTTTTTAGAAGAAAACAACACACACATAAACCATATTCCTGAAACAGATCTACAAAAAGCAATAAGTAACACAATGGAACAAGTATATACTACATAAAACACATCTGTAGATAAACTGCAAATTGAAATAGGCCAGACAGAGAAAACTTTCACACAGGAGTTACCACGCTGGCAGAATCAAATAGTCGAGCAACTAAACAAGAAAATTAGTACAATGAATGAACTACACCAAGACGTAGATGAACGTGGCAACATACCCACAGGTAAGAGCGATAGTGCAGTTAATGAGTATCCTACTCCGAATGTACGTGCGTATTCATCAAATTATGAGATGTACGGTAACCAACGACACCGTGACGAAAGAAAGAAACAGCAGATAGCTGAAACTACTTTGTCATCAGTTTTGTTAGAAGAGAGTCTTATAAAACACCTGCAGTTTCAAGTGTTCATCCCTGAAAAGAAGTCTGTGCATCTAGCAATTTATATAAAGTCATTCAGAACTGTACTGCCTAAAACGTGGTCGGAATAGGAAAAGATACGATATGTTACGGGTTATATCCAAGGCGATGAAGCGTTGTGGGAGATAGAAATGTCAGGAACTTGTCAGACATTAGAACAGTTTCAAAACGCGTTTCTTTCAAACTACTGGTTCAAGAGAGATTAAGGAAAGCCCTATTCAACCCTGAAGAATATAATCAAATATTTAGATCATTGTGAAAGTATTTTGAGAAATTGAGAGGCACCCACATGCCTTGCTCATACTGTGGCATCAAGCAGTCAGGTCTGCAAGATGGGTGGTCTGCCAAGCGAGTGGACTCATTCTTATTTATCGAGTAACATGAACTCTAGTACTCACAATTAAGTTACAAGTTATTCTCCTGTTTGAATATTACGCAACAGGTACGGAAACGCCATCTGACTATTAGTAATTTACACAACTCTGACTGTTCACTATGCACTGGCAATACCACATTTTCTTTCTTATTTATCGGCTTTGATCAACACGTGGCCATCGCACTGAATATGAATGGCGCACACATTGTAAATTGTGGGTATCGTGACAACATACTATTCGAAGGAAAAGGCCACCAATCTTTTTCTTTTCACTATTTTATTTATTCCGATAAATTCTATAATCTAAACACACAAATTCTATAACCTACAACAACAACACATGAGAAATTCCGCCCAGTGGGCATGGCTTTACATTGGTGATTCTCTATCTTATGGTCTCGTAATTATTTAACGCTACAGTGCACTTTCTGGATAGGATGGTGGATCTTTTTTTATATCTCACACTTCGACTCTCACACCCATCATTACGAAAATTTCCTCCAGACCGAGTTGTACAAAAAGGAACATGCATAACCTACTGCCTCTGAAACTATCTTGTTACTCTCCCATGCCAACCACACATACTTCAATTTCATGAAATACATCACACTGGCAACATACAATACAAAGAATAGTCACAACGTTATAATCACATCACTTTCAACTCTCCCACTTCAATTAGTATTTAACCCAGTTTCACACGACACTGCCCCACTTCGTAATTTTTCTTTCCTACTATGAACTCTGGAGGATATATGCACGTCTTCCTGTGCAATGCAAGCCAAGTGGCGTTGCTGGATAGACGGCTGACTCACCTTGCTTCTCTCTCAGAGTATTATAGTTTGAATCAATCGTCACACGGAAACATAACACGCAAAGTAATATTAAGAGCATATTCATCACACACGCGAGTCCTCAACTGATACCATGGACGAGTACTTCTCTTTATCCTTTGTCTCATACACAGATTGAGACTCACACAGTACTCACCACGTGGAAGTACTCGTCTCTAATTTCAAGTCCTGCACACGCCATTTCTTAAATATTTCCAACTTATAGTACACACGCTAGTAATTCAGCTTAACTTAAGCAGTCGGAAGTATTTCAACTTATTGCTACACGTGGTTTCATTGTGACCGTTGGTCACTTCCGAAGATTACTACGATCCCCTTAATATTACCTGCCTGTCATTTAATTCTACCCACAAAAGTTCCTGAAATAGAGAAATTATTATTCCAAATTACTCTTAAGTATTTCACATGCATACCACGTCTCCACTCTTTTGTCTTTACGGAGCACAACTAAAACAGGTCTTAACAGCACAAGATCCAGCGGCAGAGTGCTGAAACATGGCCGTTCTTCAGGTCCTCTCGCACCTCTCCCGAAGTGCGGGAAGACCATGCTACCCATTGGTCAGCCACATTTCAGGCGCTCAAAGCTCCGGTAAATTTCATCTCTTTGGTTCCACCAAAGGTGACCAAAAGATCGTCTCAAAGATGATCACATATTCACATTCACTATCTGCGGTTAGCAGAAAACCATACATTCATTCATTTCACAGATCTCACCAAACTGGATGTAGGGATTTATTTTGTGGGAGTGCACATGTGATCAATTAAATAAATAAATTGCCATTCTTTCCCACACTGGTATCCGGCTTCGCTGTACTAATTGAAATTGAGTTATTATTAGAAAAATATGTTGTACTGACAAGAATAACGAAGAATGTTGTACCTATTTTTAATGTCGGGCGGTACTGTACCCTTTCAAAATATTTAAATAAGACGAGGCTCTGGGATGATCCAGTGACACGCACTGGCGTCCTACGCATTCTGAAAGCTAAACTACCGCATAATATTCGGGTAAAGTCAGTACAAGTACCCGAAAGCAATTTGGAGTATTTTCTATCTGTGTCGGAGACTATTGACTTAACTAATGAAGATGCAAGGCAGAGCCACACCAACCAAAATAATTTCCGTAGCAGCGGTGGAGACCAGCCTGAGCAGCGCCAGCCGCAGTACGGCGTCAACAATGTAGCGTGCGCGGTTGAGTCACGACCGGCTTTTGTCGACCCTGCCGCAGCAGCGCATATGCTATAACCGAGTTCGGGAGGCATTTTAGTAATGACTATAACCAAAATTTTAACCCAGGGTATAAAAGGAAAGGAAAAAATGGTGACAGAAACTACTCTGGTTATTCCGGTAACCGAAAACGAAATTGGAATAGAAACGACAACGGGAATCAGTAAGGTAACACTTACAGTAATTTTCAGCTTCAATTTAGCAACAACAGCACGTCTGACCCACGAAGTGTGCAGTGGCAGGACCCGAATAGTAACAAACCATACCATTCCCAAGTGCAAAGTAACATTACAAGTATAAACTCAGGGCAGAATCCACGGCCGGAATGCGCAACGGAGGAACAACACTTCGGGAGAGAATATTATAGAAGTGACAAACGAAGCACCTACAAACAGTAATACTGGGGCGTTAAACTAAACGTGGCCTCATTATACTTTCCAGTGTTGACCATGGACAGCCGTGGGGGCGATCCAAGGTAAGACAGGTATTGATCTCTATTACAGAACAAGCTCAACGCCGTAAGAAACATTTTGACAAACAGCTAAATGGTGTTACCAGACTTGTGGTTGGAGAAAAAGTATTACTTGAGACCCCATGTGAGATCTTCTCTGTTAGCTAGGAAAAACGCTCAGTGGCAAATAAAGTATACTGGTCCGAACATTATTGTACATATTCCGCATGACGGATGTTACACTACTGGCCATTAAAATTGCTAAACCAAGAAGAAATGCAGATGATAAACGGGTACTCATTGCACACATATATGTTTCTAGAACTGACGTGTGATTACATTTTCACGCAATTTGGGTGCATAGACCTTGAGAAATCTGTACCCAGAACAACCACCTCTGGGCGTAATAACGGCCTCGATACGCCTGGGCATTGAGTCAAACAGAGCTTGGATGGCGTGTACAGTTACAGCTGCCCATGCAGCTTCAACACGATACCACAGTTTATCAAGAGTAGTGACTGGCGTATTGTGACGAGCCAGTTGCTCGGCCACCATTGACCAGACGTTTTCAGTTGGGGGGAGATCTGGAGAATGTGCTGGCCAGGGCAGCAGTCGAAAATTTTCTGAATCCAGAAAGGGCCGTACAGGACCTGCAACATGCGGTCGTGATTATCCTGCTAAAATGTAGGGTTTCGCAGGGATCGAATGAAGGGTAGAGCAACGGGTCGTAACACATCTGAAATGAAACGTCCACTGTTCAAAGTGCCGTCAATGTGAACAAGAGCTGACCGTGTAACCAATGGCACCCCATACCATCACGTCGGGTGATATGCCAGTACGGCGATGACGAATACACGCTTCCAACGTGCGTTCACCGACCATCATGATGCTGTAAACAGAACCAGGATTCATCCGAAAAGATGACGTTTTGGCATTCGTGCAGCCACGTTCGTCGTTGAGTACACCATCGCAGGCGCTCCTGTCTGTGATGCAGCGTCAAGGGTAACCGCAGCGATAGTCTCCGAGCTAACAGTCCATACTGCTGCAAACGTCGTCGAACTGTTCGTGCAGATGGTTGTTGTCTTGCAAACGTCCCCATCTGTTGACTCAGGGATCGAGACGTGGTTGCACGATCCGTTACAGCCATGCGGATAAGATGCCTGTCATCTCGACTGCTAGTGATACGAGGCCGTTGGGATCCAGCACGGCGTTCCGTATTACCCTCCTGAACCCACCGATTCCATGTTCTGCTAACAGTCATTGGATATCTACCAACGCGAGCAGCAACGTCGCGATGCGATAAACCGCAAGCGCGATAGGCTACAATCCGACCTTTATCAAAGTCGGAAACGTGATGGTACGCATTCCTCCTCCTTACACGAGGCATCACAACAACGTTTCACCAGGCAACGCCGGTCAACTGCTGTTTGTGTATGAGAAATCGGTTGGAAACTTTCTTCATGTCAACACGTTGTAGGTGCCGCTACCGGCGCCAACCTTGTGTGAATCCTCTGAAAAGCTAATCAGTTGCATATCACAGCATCTTCTTCCTGTCGGTTAAATTTCGCGTCTGTAGCACGTTATCTTCGTGGTGTAGCAATTTTAATGGCCAGTAGTGTATTTATGTGCGTATCCTCACAATGGTAAAATCAATGCACTCAGTGGCTTGAGGAAATTCTACCATGTTTAAATATCACACTTCACATCTACCTATGCACACGAGTGAAATAAGTAACCTATGGTAAAATAAGGGAATACGATTAGTGTAAAGTAAGTATATTTTGTGCAGCTACATGAATCAGAGCATTTCACTACCTTTGTTTATATTTGTCAGTGACTGTGGACACAATACACAAGCAAGCTAGAACATACACAGCAATTGACGACTAGCAATGTTGGCACAGGGTGTACTTGGAAGGTGTGGCTGAATAATTTGTGATCACAGTGGTATTTTTGTTTTAAGTTTATGTACGAAGGATTCTGGAGAGAAAAATTTGCACAGACCTCGGAACAAGGTAGCTGTAAGTTTTTCTTATGCCACTTGTGCCTCAAGATTATAAGGTACAGGGTAAGTTACAGAAAATATTGGATTCCCTAAGGTTCGTAAGTATATGGTCACGCAAGTACATGTCAAGCTGCAGGGAGAATATTTTTTTTATGTATCCACACCACTAGGCGTTATCTATGAATACATGGACCAAATTAATTTTTTGTATGTTGCAATGATGATATGATTTCTGGCTCCTATATGAAAGTTTAGCATGCTATATACCATACGCACGACAACCTAGTCTAAGTAACGTGTATCCAAAGATAAAACCTTTAAATAAAAATTGGTGTCATCTTACTGAAATGCAAATAATTTTTCAACTTTATACACATATTTGAGTGCAAGTACACTATTGAGGTACAATTTGTAAAGGTTACCTGAGTTAAAATTAACGCCGTCTCTTAGAATAAAAAAAAAAAAAAAAAAGAAATATGTACGAGGTAAGTTACAGGAAATTGACCGGCAGAGAAATTAGGTAAAGCCCAAACAAATATAATTCTTTACATATGGCGTTCATCGAGATGCTACGAGGCTTAATTCAACATACATTATTTGATCAAAAGTATTCGGACAGCCCCAAAAACACACGTTTTTGGTATTAGGGCATTGTGCTGCCACCTACTGGCAGGTACTCCATGTCAGTGACTTCAGCAGTCATTAGACATCATGAGAGAGCAGAATGGGACGCTCCGCGGAACTCACGGACTTCGAACGTAGTCAGATGATAGGATGTCATTTCTGTCATACGTCTGTACGCGAGATTCCACACTCCTAAACATCCCTAGGTCCACTGTTTCCGATGTGATAGTGAAGTGGAAACGTGAAGGGACATGTATAGCACAAAAGCTTACAGGCCAATCTCGTCTGTTGACTGACAGAGACCGCCGACAGTTGAAGAGGGTCGTAATGTGTAATAAATAGGCAGACATCTATCCAGACCATCACACAGGAATTCCAAACGGCATCAGGATCCACTGAAAGTACTATGACAGTAAGGCAGGAGGTGCGGAAATTTGGATTTCATGGTCGAGCGGCTGCTCATAAGCCACACATCGTGCCGGTAAATGCCAAACGACGCCTCGCTTGGTATAAGGCGCGTAAACATTGGACGACTGAACAGTGGAAAAACGTTGTGTATAGTGACGAATCACGGTACACAATGTGGCGATCCGATGCCCGGTGAATGTCATCTGGCAGCTTGTGTAGTGCGAACAGTATATTTCGGAGGCGGTAGTGTTATGGTGTGGTCATGGTTTTAGTGGAGGGGGCTTACACCCCTTGTTATTTTGTGCTGCACTATCACAGAACAGGTCTACATTGATGATTTAAGCACGTCCTTGCTTTCATCTTTCAACATGATCGAGCACCTGTTCATAACGCACGGTCTGTGATGGAGTGGTTACACGACAATAACATCCCTGTAATGGTGAAACTTCCCCTCTGATTGTAAAGAAAGACTGTGCTGGTAAATTTCTACGTTATTTGATACAAAGACAGCTGAGTAAAACTGAACGTACTCAGACAGTTTTCTCTTTACTTATTCTGATCATTTCTAAACTGACACACAATATTTTAGCGCAACGCAGTCTGACTTTTAATAATCCCTACAAAAGAATAGCCCTGAGTAACAATAACCTTTAGCCTACATGAATCACTTACCTCACAAAAATCTTCGTTACTCGAACTACTTTAATACAGCGAACGCCAATACTGCCAGCTAAATAAAAGATCCTAACTACTGAAGGCACTAACTACTGATAGGCATACAGTTAGCAAATGAAAGATTTTGATAGAGAACAAACAATGTATTTACCTAAATACAGGGCTATTACAAATGATTGAAGCGATTTCATAAATTCACTGTAGCTCCATTCATTGACATATGGTCACGACACACTACAGATACGTAGAAAAACTCATAAAGTTTTGTTCGGCTGAAGCCGCACTTCAGGTTTCTGCCGCCAGAGCGCTCGAGAGCGCAATGAGACAAAATGGCGACAGGAGCCGAGAAAGCGTATGTCGTGCTTGAAATGCACTCACATCAGTCAGTCATAACAGTGCAACGACACTTCAGGACGAAGTTCAACAAAGATCCACCAACTGCTAACTCCATTCGGCGATGGTATGCGCAGTTGAAAGCTTCTGGATGCCTCTGTAAGGGGAAATCAACGGGTCGGCCTGCAGTGAGCGAAGAAACGGTTGAACGCGTGCGGGCAAGTTTCACGCGTAGCCCGCGGAAGTCGACGGATAAAGCAAGCAGGGAGCTAAACGTACCACAGCCGACGGTTTGGAAAATCTTACGGAAAAGGCTAAAGCAGAAGCCTTACCGCTACAAGCCCTGACACCCGATGACAACGTCAAACGCTTTGAATTTTCGGCGCGGTTGCAAGAGCTCATGGAAGAGGATGCGTTCAGTGCAAAACTTGTTTTCAGTGATGAAGTAACATTTTTTCCTTAATGGTGAAGTGAACAGACACAATGTGCGAATCTGCTCGGTAGAGAATCCTCACGCATTCGTGCAGCAAATTCGCAATTCACCAAAAGTTAACGTGTTTTGTGCAATCTCACGGTTTAAAGTTTACGGCCCCTTTTTCTTCTGCGAAAAAACGTTACAGGACACGTGTATCTGGACCTGCTGGAAAATTGGCTCATGCCACAACTGGAGACCGACAGCGCCGACTTCATCTTTCAACAGGATGGTGCTCCACCGCAGTTCCATCATGATGTTCGACATTTCTTAAACAGGAGGTTGGAAAACCGATGGATCGGTCGTGGTGGAGATCATGATCAGCAATTCATGTCATGGCCTCCACGCTCTCCCGACTTAACCCCATGCGATTTCTTTCTGTGGGGTTATGTGAAAGATTCAGTGTTTAAACCTACTCTACCAAGAAACGTACCAGAACTGCGAGCTCGCATCAACGATGCTTTCGACCTCATTGATGGGGACATGTTGCGCCGAGTGTGGGAGGAACTTGATTATCGGCTTGATGTCTGCCGAATCACTAAAGAGGCACATATCGAACATTTTTGGATGCCTAAAAAAACTTTTTGAGTTTTTGTATGTGTGTGCAAAGCATTGTGAAAATATCTCAAACAATAAAGTTATTGTAGAGCTGTGAAATCGCTTCAATCATTTGTAATAACCCTGTAGTGTTCAAAATTCACAATATATGTATAAATTCTTGACATCTACTTTGACAAATTTCCTTTTTCTGACGGACACACGTCCAGATCGTCCGCTCGTATTAACATCTCAAAACTCTGTCATCTCTCTCCCCACATCTACCACTGCAGGCGGCTCAGCTCCGACTGTCCAACGCCACGCCCTGTTCACATGCAACTGCGTAGCACTGCACTAGCGAATAATCCAACAATGCCGCCAACAAGCCACAGACTGCACACAGCGCAGTCAGCGATTTTAATACAGAGCGCTACGAGGCGTCATCAACATAAACAGCCTACTTACAATGGAGTGACCGACACCGACTCGTGACCTGAATCCTATAGAGCACCTTTGGGACGTTTTGGAACGCCGACTTCGTGCCAGGCCTCACAGACTGACATCGACACCTCTCCTCAGTGCAGCACTCTGCCGTTCCCCAAGAAACCTTCCAGCACGTGACTGAACGTATGCCTGCGACAGTGGAAGCTGTCATGAATGCTAAGGGTGGGCCAACACCATATTGAATTCCAGCATTACCGATGGAGGGCGACACGAACTTGTAAGTCATTTTCAGCCAGGTGTACGGATACTTTTGATCACATAGTTTATTTTTCCTAACACGTTACCGGCCCGCACCTCTACCAGCCGTATCCAACGTCGCGGAGGGCCGTGGTCATATTGTTTTGGCTGGTCAGTGTAAATAAATAAAGCCAGATGCAGCGACACAGCGTCTGTGCGGCAATAAGCGCCACGCGGTGGTGGAAAGCCACGCCACGGCCCGCGACCGGTGCTCTGCCGCTGTCAGCAACAGAGGCGGCAGCAGTCAGCGTCAGCTCCGTGCTCTGCCGGTAATGCAGAGTGCGGCGTCAGCCGTGTTGACATCCGCGCGTCAGCGGCGCCGATTGGCCCAAACGGCGCGTGTAATCAGATCCGGCTGCCGGCTGGCGGCTGGCGGGTAGCCGCCCAAATGAGCGCGCCGCCGAATTAGCATGGCCGCGGCCGCACAGTGGCACAGGCCGCGGGGTGGGGGTGGGTCGCGATTCATAATACATCAGGCCGGGCCGGGCCGGGCGCGCCGCGCCGCGCCGCGGAACGCAGTCACCTGCTGCGGTCGCAGGCGACCCTGAAACGAGACCACCAGCCAGTGGCGGGCTCCACCAGTCGCCAGCCCGTCGCGTCGCTCGCCAACCGACAGCAGTGCGGTGGAACCATCTTTACAATTTCAAACTTTTTCTTCTTTCCGAATTTAGCCAGCTATGGACCGCGTAGACCATAAAATTTATTTCTCAGCCTTTCCTCTCTTCTGGGAACCCCTGGATTCTTTCCCTTTTTTTTCTTTTCGTCCTTCCAGGATACGTAATAGATGGAACAAAAGTTGTTATGGCTTTCGTCGCCATTTCTTGACAAATTGTCTGTTAGCTTCTGTCTCGGATTTTTCGGCCGACTTTCTTTTGACAATTTTTCTGATGTTTCGTCAGCACGAGTGGCTGACAGTGTCAAAGTTCTCCATTGTCGGTAGGGTAATAGATGTACCTCACTTTTAGTGTTTTTCTTCAAATGAGTCTGTGCCGTTGAATGTGTAAGTAGGCTGTTTAGGTTTTTATGTTGGTAACGCCACGTCGCTCTATATCAAAATCACTGATAGTGCTGTGTGCAGTCTGTGGCTGGTTTGCATTGTTGGAATTTGCTATTGTAGTGTTGGGCAGTTGGCTGTTAACAGCGCGTAGCGTTGCGCAGTTGGAGGTGAGCCGCCAGCAGTAGTGGATGTGGGGAGAGAGATGGCGGGGTTTTGAGAGCGGATGATCTGGACGTGTGTCCATCAGAGGGAGTAAATTTGTAAGACTGGATGTCATCATGACTTTTGAACACTATTAAGGTAAATACATTGTTTATTCTCTATCAAAATCTTTCATTTGCTAACTATGCCCATCAGTAGTTACTGACTTCAGTAGTTAGAGTCTTTTATATAGCTTGCAGTATTAGCGCTCGCTGTATTGCAGTAGTTCGAGTAACGAAGATTTTTCTGAGGTAAGTGATTCATGAAAGGTATAGGTTATTGTTAATCAGGGCCATTCTTTTGTAGGGATTATTAAAAGTCAGATTGCGTTGCGCTAAAAATATTGTGTGTCAGTTTAGTGATGATCAGAATAAGTAAAGAGAGAAATGTCTGAGTACGTTCAGTTTTGCTCAGCTGTTTGAAAATCAAATAACGTAAGGGGTTTGCCAGCACAGTAATTCATAAATTTTTCTAAGGGGACGTTTCAAATGATTCTATTTTAAGCTATTGACTCTGTTTCTGAATTTTTCTCCGTCTTCCTTGATCTCTAGTGTAATACCAGCTTCTTGTGAATATTCTAATGACTTCTTGTGTCCATTTGGAAGGGGACTTTAAGGATGGATGTTACTGAAGTTAGTCTTGCTCTGTGAGTTTTGGTCTGTTCTTACTAGGTGTCCATAAAATTTCAGCCGTCGTTTCTGCATTGTATTCGAGGTCTTTTCGGTGCATTTCTAGAGCTCCTCGTGTTTCTTACTCTACAAGACACGTGCTCTGATACAGGACAACAAATTGCGTCGAATGGACATGCTCCTACGAACACGTTGTGTCAACACCTACCTTGTCTCCAAACTGAACTACTTTGCTGTTGTCCTTCCCTTGAAGGTTACGATGGCCGACAGATTTCAAGCAGCATATGGACATTTCGTGAGCGCCGGTCTTGTTTTAATGTCCGACGCGCCACCCTGATACTACCGCTGTGGGCCGGCGGTATCGGTTTAATTCATGTCTTGAACCGTGCGGTTCCGTCGGTCTTAACACTACGCTTCGCACGTGGACCTCTGCCCACGCCAATCTGACGGGCACCCTAATAGCTGTTCCACGCTCTCAGCATCCACCGGTTTCTGAGGGACACATTTTACCGGCACTCGCCCATATCAGAGACTTCTTGACTGGCCTCAGCTACTTGCGATTGGACCTTTCGTGAACACGGATGTCCATCAAAAATGGTTCAAATGACTCTGAGCACTATGGGACTTAACTTCTGAGGTCATCAGTCCCCTAGAACGTAGAACTACTTAAACCTAACTAACCTAAGGACATCACACACATCCATGTCCGTGGCAGGATTCGAACCTGAGACCGTATCAGTCGCGTGGTTCCCGACGGAAGCGCCTAGAGCCGCTCGGCTTCAGCGGCTGGCGGATGCCCATCACGAAAGAGTACTATCGCCTTTAGCAACAGCAGCAACCTATCAATACGGTCAGACACCGGCACCCCGAAGTTGGCTGGAATACGGTGTGGTGAGCAGTACACACGTATTTTCTACCTACGACGGTGCGTTCATTGTCGCTGGTGGTTGTGAACGGGAGGTTTGCAACCCGTCAGAGGTGAACGGCTGACCCCTTGTGTGCGACATGCCCAGTCGTTGATTCGGATGCACACCGCCTGACTTGTGCTGCGACCATCGACTGCTGGCTACTCACGCAGCGCATGTTGGCATTACTCTTGCGACGATTGCAGGAGTCTATCTCCCCTGATGATATATTGCGCCCCGACGACGTATACTTTTCACCAACCAGGACGAACGCCGTTAACTAAGTAAAAGACATGGCCCTTTACTACGTATTTCGTGATACAGAAAAAAGACACACTGGGCGTTTGGTCCCTACTGATGACACCTGAAGTACAGGACCCAATTCGATAATTATTTAGGTTGACTATTTGCGGACCCTCCTGCTCACTAGGGCGTTCCGGGTATGAGAGGCTGTACCTGAAGAAGAGTCCTGAAGCGTATTCATCCCCTATGGACGGAACAGATGAGTAGATGACTCGGAGGCTCGCTACCGCAGTTGTAGGATCTTTTGTTAACACAAAAAAATAAATGAATAAATACCAAAAATAAAACAAATAAATAAACATAGATCAGCCCGCTAAACCCTCTCCCTGATCCTTTGATTCTAGAACACGTTGCGTGGGCATGGCGACGTGATGGCTAGACCTCGGGTGTCGACCCCTGCCCTACCCGTCGTCCAGCTCCAGCAGCGGTTCCTTAGGGGAAAAAAGGGGTATCGTCTTTGATTAGCAATCAAAACGACCTCAGCCCCGGGTTCGAAACCCACCACCGCTTAGTTTTTGATTAAGCATTGGTAGCCAAAGACTTCTAATCTATTCTTTCTGAATGCCGTTAGGTCATTTGTAAAGATTTCGACTGGACTTATTTCCGGCTTCAGCCAACTTCCCGTACCTACAACGATTTGTGCTTCAGTGCTTTCTAATAGCATTTGGAGTTCCGGTTCTTTTCCGATCCAGCTACGACACTTTGTAATAACGATTTTCCTGTATTTGGCCTGTGTCCTTTTAGTGAGACACCCTTTCTGTAGTTTCCTGAGACCCTCTAACCTAAACAATCGCCCAGTCCTATCCGCACAGCCTCTGTTACCAGTGTAGTCGCTTCCTGTGTCAGTCGAACCTCTGACATATTAAGCAGAACCGGAAACCCACACCCTCTATGGCCCGAATTTAGGAATCTGCAATCCACATGTAACACCATAGCTTAGACACTACATACCTTTTGTTGATTCATTTATTTTTCTATTTTGTTCAACATCCCATTGTTGAACTTCTGTAATTAGTGTACGATTAATTCGATACTGTAATGAAGTGTAATCTCTGTAATATGCACAATATGAGCAAATGATCTTTTGTCTTCCTCATATAATCTCTTTGGTTATCTTTAAAATTAAATAATTTTATTTAAATAATTATATGTAGAACTACCAATATATGCAAATGTTCTGTTTTATTTAAAATGTTTGTTTGCTGTTATGTAAACTGCTGACCTTCACTTAGAGTTCTTAATTATGTTATATGTAAAAGTTGTTGTGGTTCCCCTCAGGAACGGAACTGTGCAGCGCGCGCAAATTGTGGTTGGCCTAGGTAGAAAGGTGGAACAAGAGTCTGACTGTGAACTGCCCATGTAAAAGTTATATATTGTGCTGGTGCCGAGAGAGGCTTTCCGTGCCGCTTTCCTATGCCTCGGATGGATGGACAAAGAGCTGGAAATATTCTGAAATTGGTATCTATCATCGCCACCAAGAAATGACGGAGTTCAGCAATTCTACCTTCAAATCCGCCCACCAACAAGCAATCGCCACCACATTGCGCAATCACTGTAGTGGAACACTATAGTAATGTACAGTGAAGGATCAGCTTATTGGATGTGTTAGTGTGCTCAAATATAAGGTAATTTATAACTGAATTAGCCGGCCGAAGTGGCCGTGCGGTTAAAGGCGCTGCAGTCTGGAACCGCAAGACCGCTACGGTCGCAGGTTCGAATCCTGCCTCGGGCATGGATGTTTGTGATGTCCTTAGGTTAGTTAGGTTTAACTAGTTCTAAGTTCTAGGGGACTAATGACCTCAGCAGTTGAGTCCCATAGTGCTCAGAGCCATTTGAACCATTTTATAACTGAATTTATGTACCTACCATGATTTTTTCCTTATCATAACACCTCTCAGGTTCCTCTCCGTTTGAACTAAAGTGATTACCGAGTATCCTTACTGAGAGAACATTAAAGCCCAGTGTTTTACTAATTAATGTCTCTTGAATATAGTAAAAAGAAAGTTAAAGTTAATGTGGCAGGAAAGTGAACTAAAGAAATTGATGCTTTCAGAAAATAATTTTTGTATTAAAACTGCTTATTAATATGTTGTTGCCAACTTCAAAATTAAAAGTTCTTAAGACTGAGGCTTATAAAGTTTTGATTAGTAAATGATCACTTTGCTGCTTGTTGTAAGTCGCAAAAGGTGAGTCAGTATCTTACTAATATGTTAATTTTGTGTCTCACTGTAGTAAAAGTGGAAAACTGCAATAGTGGAAAGTTATATACTCATGCTTGCTAAGCACTTGTTTCTTTTGGGCATTGAAAGTGCATATTAATAGTGTAATAGCATCCACGGGTTATCCTTTGGGTTATCCTTTATGCTCATGATAACAACTAATAGGAAGACCACTATTTATCAAAACAATAACTTCTTTATTCAAAAAACAGTGAGAAGTAATTTGTTAGTGAAATACATTTAACTTTCAATCTAAATAGAAAAGTAATTAGCTGAGGGAAACTTAATCTATGACAGCCGGCCGGGGTGGCCGAGCGGTTCTAGGCGTTACAGTGTGGAACCGCGCGACCGCTACGGTCGCAGGTTCGAATCCTGCCTCGGGCATGGGTGTGTGTGATGTCCTTAGGTTAGTTAGGTTTCAGTAGTTCTAAGTTCTAGGGGACTGATGACCTTAGAAGTTAAGTCTCATAGTGCTCAGAGCCATTTTTAATATATGACCAGTTCATAATTTTGCAGTAAACTACATTTACAATTTTTTGTCAGGTATGAAAATGTTTGAAAGGTAATACTGAACCTATGTCCAATTAATGATTCTACAGTGAATATTAATAGTAATTTTATAAAGACCATTCAGTTTGAATAAGCCCTGAAAGTAATAGTGTGTATTGTTATCTGTTATATTTTTGCAAATAGTTTGTGCTGCTCTAGCTGTTAGTTCCAACCTTAACGTTGACATATCGAGGTACCAGAGTTCATTGTACTCGCTTGTGGCAAAGTATAGGTTGTGTTTGCCCGTAAGTTACTCATACTTATTTTCTGGAAGAAGAATGTCAATCATTTTCTTGCCTAATCAGGCTGGCCACCGTTTTCTTTATCCTTTAATCAGTGTAGATATGTTAAATATCATTTATTACTGTTTAAATAATTACGTAATTCTGATTTTCACTTCCGATAAGCCACCTCCGTTAGGTACTACACGGTCAACATAACAAAATTCCTCTCAGAGGGTAACACTGCTCTGTTGCTTTATACGATAATTGCTTTAACAAGATAGTTTTATTTCACGACCTGCCTTCAACTTTAAGGTTATGGTATAGTAGTAGCAGACAGGAGTGTTATACGTGGCTTTTCCGTGACAGGACTACTTTGTTCTGTTGGGACATAGAACTTAATGAGCCAAATTTCGTATTTAATTGATTACATAAGCTACGTAAATGCTGTTGTAGTGTTATACACACAGTTGCAGAACGGTCTGAGCCTCTGATTCAGACTCTCCAGTCAGCTCTGCACCAAAGAACCATAGTCGGTTCTGTCATCAATCCTACAGATGGCGAGCCCCTCCTTGACCTCTCAAGGAAGACAGGCAGTGTTTACTACTCCAGCGAGCCACTCGAAACCACAGACAATCTCTTCTGATCCAAAGCAACACACATTGATATTTCCGACATGAGCCACCACCTGCAGCTGGCTGCGCACTGTGCTCTTCATGGCATCTGAAGAGCCCTATCCACATCTGGAATGACCCTGGAGTGCACACTGGATTCCTTCCCCTCCTTGGCAGCCATATCCTTAGGGGCTTCGTTACAAATATAACGCTGGAGCTCCCAACTACAAGTAAAGCCACACTCTATGCCCAGACCTTGTGAGCCGAGAGCCTTCGTCTGGAACAGAGTGTGCCACTTCGTGTGGCTCAGGGAACTCGTCAGCCACAGACAGCACCCAAACCTGTTCGTCAGAGGAACCGAGGTGGCCTTCTGATCGAGCCCTGGAAAGTTTATGACTGCATGCCTGTTCTTGGAGCGACCTCCCACTCGATCAGGAGTGAGAAGTTAACTTCATTGCATGCAGTACCTAGGCTAGGAACCGTAGTGGATCGATCAGGGGACACATGAGTCATGCTGGACGTCCTCCAGATACCTACATCGTTTACCCTCCCCCCCCCCCCCCACATGACACCCCAGTGATGCTCTTTGGCAACAGCCTCAAAATGTGTGACTGAAGTCAAAACCAGCTGGAGCTGTGCACCAGAGTCATCAATTCAGCTCTCATCTGAACACAGCAATCACAGTTCCTATCCATACCAAAGACGGCAAAACTGTACACTACACAGTTATTACAACGCTAGACTGTGATTAAAAAGCACACAAACACACACGAAATTAGGAAAGGGAAGTAGTATCCAGATATATAACTGAAAATAAGACATTCCAATTTGAAGCTCATAAATATAATTAGCAAGCAAACGGTGCACTCGTCTTTTCTGCAGCAGCAACGGAAGGCTGACCCTCTCATCGACGGCCTAACCGATGATACTCTCCGGGCCGTTTCGTTTCTCTTCATGGTAAGCCATGCTGGGCCTACATTTCAGCAAGAAATGCCCACCCTCACACGCCGAGAATTTCTACTGCTCGTCTTCGTGCTTGCCAAACTCCACCTTGGCCAGCATGTTCGTCGGAGCTGCACCCAACTGAAAACGTTTGGAGCGTTAAGTGAAGGGCCCTCCGACCAGCTCGGGATTTTGACAATCCATCCCGACAGCAGGAAAGTATTTTTCACGATTTCCCTCAGGATGACATCCAAAAATTCTGCCAATCAGTACCAAACTGAATGACTGTTTGCATAAGGGCCAGAGGTGCACAAACATGTTATTGACTTGCTCAATTTGTGTAGCCGTTTCTCTTGAATAAATCATCTGATGTGTCTGAAATTGTAATAATATATTTGTCTGTACTTTTGCGTCGCTTTTTGTGTATATGAACACTTACGTTAGACTGGTAATAAAGGTTTTGTAATGGTGGGAAGTATACCCTTCACTTCATATTTTACAAAAACGAAGAATATTTGTCTTGAGGTACTTCAAAATAAAAGCGATTTTGTTGTATGTTGCGTCATATTGCTCTGAGTGCGAATAGTATCAACCGTATAAAACATCAATTTCCTTTACTCGGTTTACTTATTAATCTGTTTTACTCTGTAGCAGCAGCAGAGGTCCACTCCGCTGGTACGCCGGATCTGCAGATAACGCTGACAGGCGCTATCAGCTTAACCTGGCGACTCCTCTGACAGTTATGGGACGCGACGTAAGTTATGGCGGCTCCTATCTCCATGGCACGAGCCTCTATCGCATCTACGAGGGGAAACAAAATTGAAATGCGTTGGACGTTTCAGAACAACATCCCATGTCCTGCGCTGTCGAAACTGTGCTGTTTGGTTTGGTATTTTATTTAATTTTTCCTTTATGTGTGTCACAGATGAAGGGCGCCCCATATGTGAAGAGTCCGTGCATTCAATCATTGGGAGCTGTGAGGTCCAGACCGGAATTTTAGCGTAAAGGCATTCGAAGGAAGAAAAATTAGTTCTGGTATGTAACTATTATGTCAGGTAGTGTATTTTTAAAGTACATTCATAGGGAGTTATGGAACTCGCGTATGATAACCATTACGGAAAACGTGAATCTAATTTATAAGACTCAACATCGGGTTCGCGGAGAACGATCTCGTGAAAGTGAGTTCACTTTGTTAATCTTTGATATCCAGGAGGCTGCAGATGACTACACTCTGCTTTATGTCTTTCCTGTACAGGTTCTCTCTCCTAAGAGCAGCGAGGTGCATTTTCTCTGATGTTTCGTTTTTGAAGCGAGTAGCTTCAGTCAGCGCAAAAAAGCACTGCCCATGACGTCTCTCCGAAGCGCTAATAGAAAGCACCAAAACTGAAATTGTTATAGGTACGGAAAGCTGGCTGAAGCCACAGATAAATTCTGCCGAAATTTTTACAAAGGCACAGACGGTGTTTAGAAAGGATCGATTGCATGCAACCGGTGGTGGCGTGTTTGTCGCTGTTAGTAGTAGTTTATCCTGTAGTGAAGTAGAAGTGGATAGTTCCTGTGAATTATTATGGGTGGAGGTTATACTCAACAACCGAGCTAGGTTAATAATTGGCTACTTTTACCGACCTCCCGACTCAGCGGCATTAGTGGCAGAACAACTGAGAGAAAATCTGGAATGCATTTCACATAAATTTCCTCAGCATGTTATAGTCTTAGGTAGAGATTTCAATTTACCAGATATAGAATGGGACACTCAGATGTTTAGGACGGGTGGTAGGGACAGAGCATCGAGTGACATTTTACTGAGTGCACTATCCGAAAATTACCTCGAGCAATTAAACAGAGAACCGACTCGTGGAGATAACATCTTGGACCTACTGATAACAAACAGACCCGAACTTTTCGACTCCGTAAGCGGAGAACAGGGAATCAATCATCATAAAGCCGTTACAGCATCCCTGAATATGGAGTAAATAGGATTATAAAAAAAGGGAGGAAGGTTTATCTGTTTAGCAAAAGTAACAGGAGGCAGATTTCAGACTACCTAACAGATCAAAATGAAAATTTCTGTTCCGACACTGACAATGTTGAGTGTTTATGGAAAAACTTCAGGGCAATCGTAAAATGCATTTTAGACAAGTACGTGCCGAGTAAAACTGTGAGGGACGGGAAAAACCCACAGTGGTTCAACAACAAGTTAGGAAACTACTGCGAAAGCAAAGACAGCTTCACTGCAGATTTAAACGCAGCCAAAACTCCCCAGACAAACAGAAGCTAAACGATGTCAAAGTTAGCGCAAGGAGGGCTATGCGTGAAGCGTTCAGTGAATTCGAAAGTAAAATTCTACGTACCGACTTGACAGAAAATCCTAGGAAGTTCTGGTCTTACATTAAATCAGTAAGTGGCTCGAAACAGCATATCCAAACACTCCGGGATGATGATGGCATTGAAACAGAGGATGACACGCGTAAAGCTGAAATACTAGACACCTTTTTCCAAAGCTGTTTCACAGAGGAAGACCGCACTGCAGTTCCTTCTCTAAATCCTCGCACAAACGAAAAAATGGCTGACATCGAAATAAGTGTCCAAGGAACAGAAAAGCAACTGAAATCACTCAACAGAGGGAAGTCCACTGGACCTGAGGGAGTACCAATTCGATTCTACACAGAGTACGTGAAAGAACTTGCCCCGTTCGAACAGCCGTGTACCGCAAGTCTCTAGAGGAACGGAAGGTTCCAAATGACTGGAAAAGAGCACAGGTAGTTCCAGTTTTCAGGAAGGGCCGTCAAGCAGATGCGCAAAACTATAGGCCTATATCTCTGACATGGATCTGTAGAAGACGTTTAGAACATGTTTTTTGCTCACGTATCATGTCATTTCTGGAAACCCAGAATCTACTCTGTAGGAACCAACATGGATTCCGGAAACAGCGATCGTGTAAGACACAACTCGGTTTATTTGAGACCCAGAAAATATTAGATACAGGGTTCCAGGTAGATGCCATTTTCCTTGATTTCCGGAAGGCGTCTGATACAATTACGCACCGTCGCCTGATAAAGTAAGAGCCCACGGAATATCAGATCAGCTGTGTGGCTAGATTGAAGAGTTTTTAGCAAACAGAACACGGCATGTTGTCCTCAATGGAGAGACGTCTACAGTCGTTTCAGTAACCTCTGGCGTGCCACAGGGGAGTGTTATGGGATCAATGATTTTCACAATATATATAAATGACCTAGTAGATAGTGTCGGAAGTTCCATGCGGCTTTTCGCGAATGATGCTGTAGTATACAGAGAAGTTGCAGCATTAGAAAATTAGTGCGAAATGCAGGAAGATCTGCAGCGGATAGGCACTTGGTGTAGGGAGTGGCAACTGACCCTTAACATAGACAAATGTAATGTATTGGTTCAAATGGCTCTGACCACTATGGGACTTAACATCAGAGGTCATCAGTCCCCTAGAACGTAGAACTAATTAAACCTAACTAACCTAAGGACATCACACACATCCATGCCCTAGGCAGGATCCGAACCTGCGACCGTAGCAATTGGGCGGTTCCAGACTGAAGCGCCTAGAACCTCTCGGTCACATCGGCCGGCTCTAATGTATTGCGAATACATAGACAGAACAATGCTTTATTGTTTGATTATGTGATAGCGGAACAAACACTGGTAGCAGTTACTTCTGTAAAATATCTGGGAGTATGCGTACGGAACGATTTCAAGTCGAATGATGATATAAAATTAATTGTTGGTAAGGCGGGTGCCAGGTTGAGATTCATTGGGAGAGTCCTTAGAAAATGTAGTCCATCAACAAAGGAGGTGGCTTACAAAACACTCGTTCGACCTATACTTGAGTATTGCTCATGAGTGTGGGATCCGTACCAGGTCGGTTGACAGAGGAGATAGGGAGGATCCAAAGAAGAGCGGCGCGTTTCGTCACAGGGTTATTTGGTAAGCGTGATAGCGTTACGGAGATGTTTAGCAAACTCAAGTGGCAGACTCTGCGAGAGAGGCGCTCTGCATCGCGGTGTAGCCTGCTGTCGAGGTTTCGAGAGGGTGCGTTTCTGGATGAGGTATCGAATATATTGCTTCCCCCTTCTTATACCTCCCGAGGAGATCACGAATGTAAAATTAGAGAGATTCGAGCGCGCACGGAGGCTTTCCGGCAGTCGTTCTTCCCGCGAATCATACGCGACTGGAACAGGAAAGGGAGGTAATGACAGTGGCACGTAAAGTGCTCTCCGCCACACACCGTTGGGTGGCTTGCGGAGTATAAATGTAGATGTAGGTGTCGGCAGAAAGCGTCAGTTTGTTTGCCATTAAAAACAAAACGATTTTAAAAGCGGATTCTGACGTTCCCATTAGATAAGGCTGATCCGTATTAGTCAAGTGCGATATTCGTTTTATCAGTATCTATTTTTTCTTTTTTTTGGTTATCAGTCTACTGACTGGTTTGATGCGGCCCGCCACGAATTCCTTTCCTGTGCTAACCTCTTCATCTCAGAGTAGCACTTGCAACCTACGCCCTCAATTATTTGCTTGACGTATTCCAATCTCTGTCTTCCTCTATAGTTTTTGCCCTCTACAGCTCCCTCTAGTACCATGGAAGTCATTCCCTCATGTCTTAGCAGATGTCCTATCATCCTGTCCCTTCTCATTATCAGTGTTTTCCACATATTCCTTTCCTCTCCGATTCTGCGTAGAACCTCCTCATTCCTTACCTTATCAGTCCACCTAATTTTCAACATTCGTCTATAGCACCACATCTCAAATGCTTCGATTCTCTTCTGTTCCGGTTTTCCCACAGTCCATGTTTCACTACCATACAATGCTGTACTCCAGACGTACATCCTCAGAAATTTCTTCTTCAAATTAAGGCCGGTATTTGATATTAGTAGACTTCTCTTGGCCAGAAGTGCCTTTTTTGCCATAGCGAGTCTGCTTTTGATGTCCTCCTTGCTCCGTCCGTCATTGGTTATTTTACTGCCTATGTAGCAGAATTCCTTAACTTCATTGACTTCGTGACCATCAATCCTGATGTTAAGTTACTCGCTGTTCTCATTTCTACTACTTCTCATTACCTTCGTCTTTCTCCGATTTACTCCCAAACCATACTGTGTACTCATTAGACTGTTCATTCCGTTCAGCAGATCATTTAATTCTTCTTCACTTTCACTCAGGATAGCAACGTCATCAGCGAATCGTATCATTGATATCCTTTCACCTTGTATTTTAATTCCACTCCTGAACCTTTCTTTTATTTCCATCATTGCTTCCTCGATGTACAGATTGAAGAATAGGGGCGAAAGGCTACAGCCTTGTCTTACACCCTTCTTAATACGAGGACTTCGTTCTTGATCGTCCACTCTTATTATTCCCTCTTGGTTGTTGTATATATTGTACATGACCCGTCTCTCCCTATAGCTTACCCCTACTTTTTTCAGAATCTCGAACAGCTTGCACCATTTTATATTGTCGAACGCTTTTTCCAGGTCGACAAATCCTATGAAAGTGTCTTGATTTTTGTTTAGCCTTGCTTCCATTATTAGCCGTAACGTCAGAATTGCCTCTCTCGTCCCTTTACTTTTCCTAAAGCCAAACTGATCGTCACCTAGTGCATTCACAATTTTCTTTTCCATTCTTCTGTATATTATTCTTGTAAGCAGCATAGATGCATGAGCTGTTAAGCTGATTGTGCGATAATTCTCGCACTTGTCAGCTCTTGCCGTCTTCGGAATTGTGTGGATGATGCTTTTCCGAAAGTCAGATGGTATATCGCCAGACTCATAAATTCTACATACCAACGTGAATAGTCGAAAAAATGGTTCAAATGGCTCTGAGCACTATGGGACTCAACTGCTGTGGTCATAAGTCCCCTAGAACTTAGAACTACTTAAACCTAACTAACCTAAGGACAGCACACAACACCCAGCCATCACGAGGCAGAGAAAATCCCTGACCCCGCCGGGAATCGAACCCGGGAACCCGGGCGTGGGAAGCGAGAACGCAACCGCACGACCACGAGATGCGGGCATGAATAGTCGTTTTGTTGCCACTTCCCCTAATGATTTTAGAAATTCTGATGGAATGTTATCTATCCCTTCTGCCTTATTTGACCGTAAGTCCTCCAAAGCTCTTTTAAATTCCGATTCTAATACTGGATCCCCTATCTCTTCTAAATCGAGTCCTGTTTCTTCTTCTATCACAGACAAATCTTCACCCTCATAGAGGCTTTCAATGTATTCTTTCCACCTATCTGCTCTCTCCTCCGCATTTAACAGTGGAATTCCCGTTGCACTCTTAATGTTACCACCGTTGTTTTTAGTGTCACCAAAGGCTGTTTTGACTTTCCAGTATGCTGAGTCTGTCCTTCCGACAATCATATCTTTTTCGATGTCTTCACATTTTTCCTGCAGCCATTTCGTCTTAGCTTCCCTGCACTTCCCGTTTATTTCATTCCTCAGCGACTTGTATTTCTGTATTCCTGATTTTCCCGGAACATGTTTGTACTTCCTCCTTTCATCAATCAACTGAAGTATTTCTTCTGTTACCCATGGTTTCTTCGCAGCTACCTTCTTTGTACCTATGTTTTCCTTCCCAACTTCTGTGGTGGCCCTTTTTAGAGATGTCCATTCCTCTTCCACTGTACTGCCTACTGCGCTATTCCTTATTGCTGTGTCTATAGCGTTAGAGAACTTCAAACGTATCTCGTCATTCCTTAGTACTTCCGTATCCCACTTCTTTGCGTATTGATTCTTCCTGACTAATGTCTTGAACTTCAGCCTACTCTTCATCACTACTATATTGTCTATATCTGCTCCTGGGTACGCCTTACAATCCAGTATCTGATTTCGGAATCTCTGTCTGACCATGATGTAATTTAATTGAAATCTTCCCGTATCTCCCGGCCGTTTCCAAGTATACCTCCTCCTCTTGTGATTCTTGAACAGGGTATTCGCTATTACTACCTGAAACTTGTTGCAGAACTCAATTAGTCTTTCTCCTCTTTCATTCCTTGTCCAAAGCCCATATTCTCCTGTAACCTTTTCTTCTACTCCTTCCCCTACAACTGCATTCCAGTCGCCCATGACTATTAGATTTTCGTCCCCCTTTACATACTGCATTACCCTTTCAATATCCCCATACACTTTCTCTATCTGTTCATCTTCAGCTTGCGACGTCGGCATGTATAGCTGAACTATCGTTGTCGGTGTTGGTCTGCTGTCGATTCTGATTAGAACAACCCGGTCACTGAACTGTTCACAGTAACACACCCTCTGCCCTACCTTCCTATTCATAACGAATCCTACACCTGTTATACCATCTTCTGCTGCTGTTGATGTTACCCGATACTCATCTGACCAGAAATCCTTGTCTTCCTTCCACTTCACTTTGCTGACCCCTACTATATCTAGATTGAGCCATTGCATTTCCCTTTTCAGATTTTCTAGTTTCCCTACCACGTTCAAGCTTCTGACATTCCACACCCCGACTCGTAGAACGTTATCCTTTCGTAGATTATTCAATCTTTTTCTCATGGTAACCTCCCCCTTGGCAGTCCCCTCCCGGAGATCCGAATGGGGGACTATTCCGGAATTTTTTGCCAATGGAGAGATCATCGTGACACTTCTTCAGTTACAGGCCACATGTCCTGTGGATACACGTTACGTGTCTTTAATGCAGTGGTTTCCATTGCCTTCTGAATCCTCATGTCGTTGATCATTGCTGATTCTTCCGCATTTAGGGGCAATTTCCCACCCCTAGGACAAGAGAGTGCACTGAACCTCTATCCGCTCCTCCGCCCTCTTTGAGAAGGCCGTTGGCAGAATGAGGCTGACTTCTTATGCCGGAAGAACAGGGCCAATAAAAAACGGAGGATATCCAGTATGGCAGCGGCGACAGACCATCCAGGCCCGCCCTGACTGCTACCACCATGCAGCAGCGCTGCTCATTTGCTGCTGCAGTACTGGTTATTCCTCGTGTTTTACTGTCCCTGTTAAGACATCAATAAAACAGATACCGCACTAGACTAATTTGGAACCGTTCTATCGAATGGGTACGGATATTTCCGCTTTAAAAATCATTTTGTTTACAACAGGAAACAGTCCGACGCTTGTCGTCGACAGTGGGCACCCAGGCAAGGTGTGATGAGCAACTTTTGTGTGATGTTCAAAAATGGCTCTGAGCACTACCGGACTTAACTGTTGAGGTCATCAGTTCCCTAGAACTTAGAACTACTTAAACCTAAATAACCTACGGACATCACACACATCCATGCCCGAGGCAGGATTCGAACCTGCAACCGTAGCGGTCGCGCGGTTCCAAACTGTAGCGCCTAGATCCGCTCGGCCACTCCGGCCGGCCGTGTGAAGTGACTCGAGCTACAAACTGCAGTAATGAAATAAAAACTATCTTGCCGGAATATCAGAGAATATGCGCCTGACGTCTCATAGGGGGGACACACGAGTATACTGTACATTGTGGTGTCACCGCCAGACACCACACTTGCTAGGTGGTAGCCTTTAAATCGGCCGCGGTCCATTAGTATACGTCGGACCCGCGTGTCCTCACTGTCAGTGATTGCAGACCGAGCGCCACCACACGGCAGGTCTAGAGAGACGTCCTAGCACTCGCCCCAGTTGTACAGCCGACGTTAATAGCAATGGTTCACTGACAAATACGCTCTCATTTGCCGAGACGATAGTTAGCTTAGCCTTCAGCTACGTCATTTGCTACGACCTAGCAAGGCGCCATTACCAGTTTGTATTCAGTGTAATAATGTCTAAACAAGAGCGTTGTTCTCGAATTGTGGATTAAAGTTAAGTATTCGAAGAACTACGTTCTTTTCTTTATAGGATAATTACTTTACCTTGTTCCAGACCTCACGCCAATCTGCGTGAGCTTAACGCGTGCCTTTCGGCTTCCTCTCATAGTGACTTGGCTGTCTTGCCAAGTGACAACATACATACTATGTGGTGGATAACGTAAGAAGCTACTTGCCGCCGCAAGTTGATAGAGTGGTATGCAGAAAGGTTGCAAGGCAAGAAAATTTTGAATGAATGCCGGAAGACCTGCAGAGTATCCGCGCTTGGTGTAAGGGCTGGCAATTGATTCCTCAACGTAAATAAAATGTAAGATATTGCGCATAAATAGGCAGAAAGACCGATTACTGATTGATGATTCCTATGTATCTCTTCGGTTTCAGGAGGCAAAATGCGCGAAAGTACAGAAAAGCGACACGTTTCAATGGGCGGAGCGTCTCTCCACGTTCCGATTCGGAATATCCGCTATGGCGTGTCAGAACATATAGACAAATCATTCGCCGCGTATACTGTCACATCGAATTAGTTCGCACCTGCATATAGGCAAACCAATGAACAAATTTATACAGCGAGCTGGTGTTGCACCTTCCCGAGCAAATTGTGTCAGTAGCTTCAACGAATTGCACGAACGTAATGACGTTCGCTGCGTCACAAACGGTGACTATTTTGAGGATCTCTTACGCGAACTGATGAAGTGGAGAGGTACTCTACCCACTGTTATGTCATTTTTCTGTATGTCTGATAGTTTTCGCACAGTCATCTTCCGAATTCTTGAAGTTAGTTATGAAAAACCCTGCAAACTGGTAATAAAAGACTGGAAACAGTAACAACCATAAAATATTTGATTCGGTTCGAATAAGCACATAAATCTAAAGGAAATGGATTCGCATTTTGAGAATCCAAATCGACATCAGGTGTTTTCTACATCCTAAAATTAGTGCCGCATCAGTTCACGAACCCGGATTTCCCACTTATCGCGAGCGGTGGCCTTAACCACTTCAGCTATGCGAGCACGTCTGCACGAACGATTTAAACTTCCATGTATGATTTTCATGTGCCCCAAACAGTTGACATCAATCCGCATTCGCAAAGTGTGAATCCATTTCGTATTACATAACACAGCTGTAATAGTCAGAACAGTGTCTGTTACTTCAGATATGCATTTATGCATGTCTGCAGGACAGTGTAATGTGAAGCTGCAGACACCGTATAAACACGGAGCATGTAACACAAAACTATTTGTAGGGAAAATAGACGCCAGGCTGATGTTCGTTGGAAGAATTTTCTGGATACGATCCACCGAAAAAGTGGCTCACAAAACACTCGTTGGACTGAGTCTTGATTACTTCTCGTGAATATGAGAGCGTTACCAGGTTGGAAATAATGGAGAAGAAATTCCAAAGAAGAGCAGCGCATCTCGTCACGAGATTTTCTACCAAAGCGCTAGGATGTAGCTAGACAAGTATCGACACAGGACTCAGTGTGCAAAGCGCTAGGATGTAGCTAGATAAGTATCGACACAGGACTCCGTGTGCTTTCTAGCCATGGCATTTCCGACCCTTTTCTACTCTGGCACTTCCATCCTGTCATTTTCGATCAGTGCTTTCCCCGTTGTTGTGGGTTTCTTTGACGCGGCAACAGATGTACAGTCGTCGCTGTGAGTGAAGTGAATTTCTCTCGCAGCAATTTACGTTGTTCTCTTGGGTTCCTGCCTAACAACACTCTTCGACATCTTGAGATATTCGGATGGTTCAAAATGGTTCAAATGGCTCTGAGCACTATGGGACTTAACATCTGTGGTCATCAGTCCCATAGAACTTAGAACTACTTAAACCTAACTAACCTAAGGACATCACACACATCCATGCCCTAGGCAGGATTCGAACCTGCGACCGTAGCAGTCGCGCGGTTCCGGACTGAGCGCCTAGAACCACGAGACCACCGCGGCCGGCAGATATTCGGAAATAGATTAATCTCAATAGTATTATCGATCAGCTGCCGCTTCGTTTGACGGTCGCGGAAACCACGTCTAAAACATTCGATGTCGGAAACACCACGTTGACTGCACGAGCTGCAAAGTCCACGGACAGAAACCCCACGATACCCCACACGAGTAGTTCGACAATCTCAGGAGCGACACGTACTGTCGGCACGGCATCGATTGTTGCGACTTTCCTTGACGCTACAGCAGAGACAGGTGCGCCGACAGCGCTACGCCCAGCGACAACACTTGTCATAAAGAGTGGCGCCACGTCTTCTTTTGAGACGGGACCCCGCTCTGCCTACGGCATCTCGTTAGGTGTACCCGTGTGAGGAGGCTTTGAGGAGAGCTGACGTTGACAGACTGCATTCGTCATCGCTATATACATTGGTCAGCCAGAATATTATGATGGCCGGCCTCCTATCGATATAAACCCCTCCAGGCGAGGAATGGCTGCTAGGCAGACACACGCGTGGTGCATGCACTGCTGTCCGTTAGTAGAATGGGGAAGCTGCGCAATCTAACCGAGTTTGGCAGAGGGCAGATTGTGATAGCCCAGAGGATCGGCATGAGCGCTTCGGAAACTACACGTCTTCCTGGGTATTTGAGGAGTACTGTGGTAAGCATCTTCAACACTTGTCGGAACTAAAGTGATACCAAATCCAGACGTCCGGAGGTTGGGGGCCAGTCCTCATTACCGATGTCGTACGTCGTAGGCTGTGTAGACTGGTAAAACAGGACGGCCAGCGAACTGTGGCGGAGCTAACATCGAACTTTAATGCTGCGCACAGTACAAGTGTGTCTGAACACACAGTGCACCAAACTCTCATAATGATGGACCTCTGCAGCCGGCGACCCTTGCATGTGCCAACCACAACATCGGAAACCACGACTGAAACTGGCACGTGACCATCGGCACTGGACATTGGCGCAGTGGCAGAGCGTTGGCAGGTCTGATGACTCACGATACCTTCTTCTTCATGTGAATAGGAAGGCGCGAATACGTCGTCTTCCAGGGGAGCGGCTCCTTGACTTACGTACCGTGGGACGGAGGCTAGCTGACGGAGGCACCACTACCCTCTGGGGAACATTCGTGTTGGCATTCACATACCCAGTGACCTAGTGCAAGACGCCACGACGGCTAAAGAGTATCCTACAGTGGTTGCAGACCACGTACACCCCTTCATGACGATCATGTTTTTCCCACTGCAGTGGCACTTTTCAACAAGATAATGCACCAATGTGAAGAAATCGAAATAAGATTGTCGGAAGGACTGACTTACCAAATAGGAAAGTCAAAACAACCTTCGGTGAAATTAAAAGCCCAGGTGGTAACGGGTTAGAGCGTAACGGGAATTCCTCTGTTAAATGTAGACTTGAGAGAGCGGATAGGTAGAAAGAATACCTTGAAGGCCTCGACAGCAATCGATTTGGAAGCGATAGCGGATCCAGTATTAGAATCAGAATTTAAAAGAGCTATGAAGGACTTAAGATCAAATAAGGCAGGAGGGATGTCTGGTACGGAGCGGCGCGGGTTTTGAATCCGCGCCAGACGGAATGGACCTCGATTACCACTAGAGGTGTCTACAGCCGTCGCGCCATAAGCAGCGGCTGCGCACGTTCCTGGCTCGTGTATAACGTGAGGGCGCCACGGTGGATCACATGATCGCAGCAGCCAATAGCGGCGTACCTTATCATATATATAAGCGCCTGCGTCTCGCTCAGCGAGGTCCCTCATCTCTGCTCCATCCAATCCAAAGCCCACAACCGCCTCCGACTCCTCAAACTGCTCTCTGGTCGGACGTGGGGGTTGCACCCTTCTACCATCCCCCACTCGCCCACACCTACAAATCTTTAATCCGTCCCATCCTCTGTTATGCCAGTTCCGCCTGGAAATCTGCCCTCCCGCCCCCCCCCCCCCCCCCCGCAAATCCTATAAGTCCATCCAGATCCATGACTCGCCTTCTGTATACGCCTCCCGTCCCCCACACGGTTCCTCTATGACCTGATTCCTTTGCCCCATCTCCTCCTATTCCTTGAACATATCTGCATCCTCTACACCTCCCGCCGCCTTGAACCCCCTCACCCCCTGGTTGCTCCCTCCTCTCCCATCCCCGCCCCCTGCCACATCTTCACTGTTGTGTCCCCCCCTACCCTCCATCTCTACACCCTTCATCTCCGTTCCCGGATGATGCCCTCTCTCCCTCCATTTATCCCTCCTATCAACTCTGATCCACTCCTCCTTTCCTCCGTCCTTTTCCTGGGCTCCCTCTCCCCCCCCCTTCCATCCTCTCTTTTCCCCACCTACCCTCTTCCTGCCCCCCTTATCTCCCCTGAGTCCTTTTGCATTTCCCTCCTCTGCCTTTTCCCATTCCTTCTCACGTCCGCCCTGCCCCTCCCCCCTTATGGGTCCTCTCCTTCCTTTGGGCCCCCCCCCCTTTCGTTTTTCCTCTCCTCCCTCCTCGTTTTCCCCCTCATCTGTCCAGGTCCACCCCCCCCCCCCCCCATCTACCCTAGGCTATGGTGTGTCCTCTTTGTGCCGACATTTTAGTGCAGTGTTTACAGTAAGTTTTCAGTGTTGTGTGTCTTTTCCGACGAGTTGCGAACGCCCATCATACTGTCGCTGGGTGTGATTTTATATCTCTTGCAAACAGAAACCAGACTGTCGCCATGTTTTTTAATTGTCTGTCTGCTCTGTTACCTGTCTGCATCCTGTGTATTTTTATTCGCTTTGCCAACCCTTTGCTTTATGTTTTAACTTTCCCCAATTTTCCACCGTTTTACAACTTACGTCCCCGTTTAATCGCCTGCTTTCATTGTTTCTTAACTTCTCCTTACATTTTAAAAAGTCTGTAGGCTGCAGAGAAGCGTAATAAGCTGCTGCCAGCCCGTCCCCTTCGGGGGGCAATCGAAATACAATAAAGGAAAAAAAGAGAAAAAGAAAAGCTCAGCGAGGCAGTCTGAACTTCGTGGAGTCTATCGACCGCTCGGCAACAGACAGCGTGTTTATTGTACTTTGTTTTCGTTGCAAGTGGACTTTGTCTCTGCCACCCCGTTGCTTCTCGCGCGTTGTCGTCGTAAGGTTTCGCTCGGTCGTCCGTCGTTGTTCGTGTCCGTCCTTTTCGTTCGTTTGTCTGTTCGCGGGCGGCTCTCCGTTTGCTCCCGCCGCGCTTCGTTCTCCGCCACCCTGCGACCGTTCCGGTCGCGGTCACAACAGGATGGATAACATTCCATCAGAATTTCTAAAATCATTGGCAGAAGTGGCAACAGAACGACTGGTCATCTTGGTGTGTACAATGATACTATGTGACTTTCGGAAAAATATCATCCACACAATTCCGAAGACTGCAAGAGCTGACAAGTGCGAGAATAATCGCACAATCAGCTTAACAGCTCATACATCCAAGTTGCTAACAAGAATAATATACAGAAAAAAAGAAGATTGAGGATTTGTTTGATGACGATCAGTTTGGGTTTAGCAAAAGGTAAAGACACCAGAGAGGCAATTCTGACGTCCCGGTTGATAAGTGAAGCAATACAGAAGAAAAATCAGGACGCGTTCATAGGATTTGGCGACCTGGAAAAAGCGTTCGACAACGTAAAATGTGCAAAATGTTCCAAATTCTGTGAAAAATAGAGGTACGTTATACGGAGAGACGGGTATCTACAATATCTACAAGAACCAACCGTGGATAATAAGAGTGGACGAGCAAGAACGAATTGCTCAGATTAAAACGGATGTAAGACAGAAATGTAGTCTTTCAACCCTGCTGTTCAATCTGTGCATCGAAGAAGCAATGATGGAAATAAAAGAAAGATTCGGGACTGATGACCTCAGATGTCCCATAGTGCTCAGAGCCTTAAGAACACATCTGGGATGTGACTGAACGTGGCGTCAGATCTCATCCCCCCCCCCTGCCTCCGCCCCCACCCCCGCCCCCTCCCCAGGTCTCCAAAATATACGGGAATTAGGTGACTCGTGCGTGCAGACGTGGTGCTAACTGCCTCCAGCGACCTACCAAGGCCTCACTGCTTCCATGCAATGACGCGTCCCCGCTTTTATCCGTGCCAAAGGTGGAAATACCGGCTGTACTAAAGGTGGACATACCGGCTTTGGATAGCCTTATCAGTGTAAGTTGTAATAGAATGAAAGGAAGATTGGATTTCAAGTCCCGTTGACACCCAAGTCATTAGAGACGGTGTAATCGAATGGACCGCAAGCTAAGAACAAGTTTATTTTTAAATTCTGTGAATATGCTCAGAAATGGTGTCAGCGTTGGTGAAGAAACGGAAAGTGTCAGACAATGAAACAGCTCTTTGTACGTGGTCCGATAGAATGGTGCCCAGCAAGAGCTGGCGGCGACTGGTTCTAAGCGAAGCCGCTGAGGAGGTGGAGGGGTTCGGCGGTTTGAGGTGCATGCATGCGCACAGTGTTTTTATCAGGCGTACTTACTTCTTTTGTTGTGATGGTGCCAGTCAGAGTAAGCTGTGGCCTACGCCAAAAAATTTCTCAGCGTCGGCTCGTCCGCTGTTGGTGCAAGGCGCGCTGTAGGAGGTAATTTCGAATCTACGGCTACGTTAAGTGATAATTGTAAATGGCAGATAAACTCGCAATTCGTCTACTTCTACATCTACACTGTTACTTTGCAATTCACACTTAAGTTCCTGGTAGAGGATTCATCGAACCATTTTCATACTACTTCTCTACCGTTCCACTCTAGAATGGCGCGTGGGAAAAGGAACACCTAAATCTTTCCGTTCGAGCTCTGATTTCTCTTATTTTATTATGATGATCATTTCTCCCTACACAGATGGGTGTCAACAAAATATTTTCAAATTCGGAAGAGAAAATTGGTGATTGAAATTTCGTAAATAGATCTCGCCGCAAAGAAAACCGCCTTTGTTTCAGTGACTGCCACCCCGACTCACGTATCATATCAGTGACACTCTCACCCTTATTGCTCGATAACGCGAAACGGGCTGCCCTTCTTTGCACTTTTTCGATGTGTTCCGTCAATCCCACCTGGTTAGGATCCCACACCGCGCAGCAATATTCCAGCAGAGGACGGACAAGTGTAATGTAGGCTGTCTCTTTAGTGGACTTGTCGCATCTTCTAAGTGTTCTGCCCACAAAGCGCAGTCTTTGTTTCGCCTCCCCACAATATTATCTATGTGGTCTTACCAATTTAAGTTGCTCGTAATTGTAATTTCTAGGTATTTAGTCGAATTGACAGCCCTTAGATTTTTGCGATTTATCGTATACCCAAAATTTATGGGATTTCTTTTAGTATCCATGTTGATGACCTCGCACTTTTCTTTGTTTAGTGCCAATTGCCACTTTTCGCACCATACAGAAATTTTCTCTAGATCATTTTGTAATTGAAATTGATCGTCTGATGATTTTACTAGACGATAAATTACAGCGTGATCTGCAAACAATCTAAGGGGGCTGCTCAGATTGTCATCTAGATCATTTATGTAAATCAGGAACAGCAGAGGGTCTATGACACTACCTTGCGGAACGCCAGATATCAGTTCTGTGCTACTCGATGATTTACCGTCTATCACTACGAACTGTGGCCTCTCTGAGAGGAAATCACGAATCCAGTCACACAAATGAGACGATACTCCATATGCATGCAATTTGATTAATATTCGCTTGTGAGGAACGGTATCAAATGCCTTCTGGAAATCGATCTGAGGTCCCTTGTCGACAGCACTCATTATTTCATGGGAATAAAGAGATAGATGCGTTGCACAAGAACGATATTTCCTGAATCCGTCTTGGTTACGTATCAATAAGTCATTTTCTTCAAGGTGGTTCATAATATTCGCGTACAGTATATGCTCCAAAATCCTGCTGTAAATTGAGGTCAGTGATATGGGTCTGTAATTCAGTGGGTTACTCCTATTTCATTTCTTGAATATAGGTGTGACCTGTGCTACTTCCCAGTCTTTAGGAACAGACCTTTCGTCAAGTGAGCAGTTATATATGATTGCTGAGAAAGGCGCTATTGTGTCTGCATACTCCGAAAGGAACCTGACTGGCATACCATCTGTACCGGGGGACTTGCCTTTCTTACGTGATTTGAGTTGTTTCTTATCACCTCAGATACCTACTTTTATTGCACTCATGCTAACAGCTGTTCTGGTTTCGAATTCTGCAATATTCACTTCGTCTTCTTTCGTGGAGGACTTACGGAAAACTGTATTTAGTAACTCCGCTTTAGTGGCACCATCATCGGCAACATTTCCATCGCCATCGCGCATTGACGGTATTGACTGCTTTTTGACATTGATGTACGTTACATACGACCAGAATACACGCTGTGTCCCGCATGTGCATGGTATACGGTATATTCCCGACATTGCAAGTGGGCCTCTTTTCTCCTTCGCCGATCTAAGACACTCTTTGATCTTCCTTGTCGGTTTGAAAATCGTCTTTACGCTATGTTTGCGCAATATACGGCTGATTCTGTCCGTCATTCTGGGAATGTATGGCAGAAAGGCCGTACCCGACATTTCTTTTTCTGGCTCCTTACTTCGCCGAGTGTTTGGCTCTGTTACACTTCTAATGTAATTTGTGGAGTACCCATTGCTCCTCAGGACAGTTTCCAGGTGTTGCATTTCTCGTTTGAGGTGTTGCGGCTCACATACTCGTCCAGCTCTCGTTACGAGCGTACTAATCATGCCTCTTTTCTGGCTCGGGTGGTGGTTTGACAGTTTGTGCAGGTATTGGTCCGTGTGTGTCGGTTTTCGATACATGCCGTGTCCCAGCGTGTGGGACACAGCGTGTATTCTGGTCGTATGTAACGTACATCAATGTCAAAAAGCAGTCAATACCGTCAATGCGCGATGGCGATGGAAATGTTGCCGATGATGGTGCCACTAAAGCGGAGTTACTAAATACAGTTTTCCGTAAGTCCTTCACGAAAGAAGACGAAGTGAATATTCCAGAATTCGAAACCAGAACAGCTGTTAGCATGAGTGCAATAAAAATAGGTATCTGAGGTGATAAGAAACAAATCACGTAAGAAAGGCAAGTCCCTCGGTACAGATGGTATGCCAGTCAGGTTCCTTTCGGAGTATGCAGACACAATAGCGCCTTTCTCAGCAATCATATATAACTGCTCACTTGACGAAAGGTCTGTTCCTAAAGACTGGGAAGTAGCACAGGTCACACCTATATTCAAGAAATGAAATAGGAGTAACCCACTGAATTACAGACCCATATCACTGACCTCAATTTACAGCAGGATTTTGGAGCATATACTGTACGCGAATATTATGAACCACCTTGAAGAAAATGACTTATTGATACGTAACCAAGACGGATTCAGAAAATATCGTTCTTGTGCAACGCATCTATCTCTTTATTCCCATGAAATAATGAGTGCTGTCGACAAGGGATCTCAGATCGATTTCCAGAAGGCATTTGATACCGTTCCTCACAAGCGAATATTAATGAAATTGCATGCATATGGAGTATCGTCTCATTTGTGTGACTGGATTCGTGATTTCCTCTCAGAGAGGCCACAGTTCGTAGTGATAGACGGTAAATCATCGAGTAGCACAGAACTGATATCTGGCGTTCCGCAAGGTAGTGTCATAGACCCTCTGCTGTTCCTGATTTACATAAATGATCTAGATGACAATCTGAGCAGCCCCCTTAGATTGTTTGCAGATCACGCTGTAATTTATCGTCTAGTAAAATCATCAGACGATCAATTTCAATTACAAAATGATCTAGAGAAAATTTCTGTATGGTGCGAAAAGTGGCAATTGGCACTAAACATATATATATATATATATATATATATATATATATATATATATATATATATAGGGTGAGTCACCTAACATTACCGCTGGATATATTTCGTAAACCACATCAAATACTGACGAATCGATTCCACAGAGCGAACGTGAGGAGAGGGGCTAGTGTAATTGGTTAATACAAACCATAAAAAAATGCACGGAAGTATGTTTTTTAACACAAACCTACGTTTTTTTAAATGGAATCCCGTTAGTTTTGTTAGCACATCTGAACATATAAACAAATACGTAATCAGTGCCGTTTGTTGCATTGTAAAATGTTAATTACATCCGGAGATATATATATATACACACACTCCTGGAAATTGAAATAAGAACACCGTGAATTCATTGTCCCAGGCAGGCTGCTGTTCTCCCATGGAGACGATCGTAGAGATGCTGGATGTAGTCCTGTGGAACGGCTTGCCATGCCATTTCCACCTGGCGCCTCAGTTGGACCAGCGTTCGTGCTGGACGTGCAGACCGCGTGAGACGACGCTTCATCCAGTCCCAAACATGCTCAATGGGGGACAGATCCGGAGATCTTGCTGGCCAGGGTAGTTGACTTACACCTTCTAGAGCACGTTGGGTGGCACGGGATACATGCGGACGTGCATTGTCCTGTTGGAACAGCAAGTTCCCTTGCCGGTCTAGGAATGGTAGAACGATGGGTTCGATGACGGTTCGGATGTACCGTGCACTATTCAGTGTCCCCTCGACGATCACCAGTGGTGTACGGCCAGTGTAGGAGATCGCTCCCCACACCATGATGCCGGGTGTTGGCCCTGTGTGCCTCGGTCGTATGCAGTCCTGATTGTGGCGCTCACCTGCACGGCGCCAAACACGCATACGACCATCATTGGCACCAAGGCAGAAGCGACTCTCATCTCTGAAGACGAAACGTCTCCATTCGTCCCTCCATTCACGCCTGTCGCGACACCACTGGAGGCGGGCTGCACGACGTGCGTCGCTGCGGTCCGGTCCCAGGTCGACGGGCACGTGCACCTTCCGCCGACCACTGGCGACAACATCGATGTACTGTGGAGACCTCACGCCCCACGTGTTGAGCAATTCGGCGGTACGTCCACCCGGCCTCCCGCATGCCCACTATACGCCCTCGCTCAAAGTCCGTCAACTACACATACGGTTCACGTCCACGCTGTCGCGGCATGCTACCAGTGTTAAAGACTGCGATGGAGCTCCGTATGCCACGGCAAACTGGCTGACACTGACGGCGGCGGTGCACAAATGCTGCGCAGCTATCGCCATTCGACGGCCAACACCGCGGTTCCTGGTGTGTCCGCTGTGCCGTGCGTGTGATCATTGCTTGTACAGCCCTCTCGCAGTGTCCGGGGCAAGTATGGTGGGTCTGACACACCGGTGTCAATGTGTTCTTTTTTCCATTTCCAGGAGTATATATATATATATATATATATATATATATATATATATATATATATATATATATATATAACTGATATTTCACAATTTTGATAAGGTGCGAGAGGGGATTTCAAAAAGGAAGTTGCACATTACTTTCGTGCGCTTAGTAACTTTCACTGAATGCTATTCTACATTAGAAACTGACATGGATACATGAAACCATTTTCCAGGGTGGATGTAGCAATGAAGCAGACGTGTGACAATCGTCAGTTGGTGCAGTGAGACCCCCCTTGCATGCTAGAACCCCACTGCTGAGGTACAGAGCTATACATAAAGAAAAAAGAAAAGAGAGCCATTGTGGCTTGCTGGCATCACCTTTCGAATTCTTGGCGCCACGAAGTTGTTGATGGGGACAGGATGTATAGTGGCTTGGCGAGTTGGGGGGTGGCAGAACAGCGTGATCGTTGACGCGTTTTCCGTATTTGTATGGTTAATGTCTAGTCGAAGCGTCACTGCGGCTATTGCCATTGCAAATGTGACCAACATCTTCAGCTGTTTTTGATCCCCTAAGACTCTTGTTAGCGATAAGGCTCTTGCGTTTGTTTCCTAACAGTTTAAGCAGATTTACTTTGTAACGCTGTGAAGCACCTAACCATCACGCCACATTATCCCCAGGGATCTTTTGCCGAGAGAGTGAATCGCAACCTTAAGTCAGCATTGATCATTTACATCATAAGTCTCCGAGTAAATGGGATGCCACCAGTTCCTGCCGCTCTCTTGGTTGCGTATCCCATCGATTCCCCTCCATGCAGCTTGTCGGACGTCAACGCCCTCCTGCCTTCGTCCTTTACTCCTGAAGATGTTAGGGAAAATTGGGAACGGGCCAGGAATAACACTAAGTTAGTCCACCGCCAAGCACAGCGATATCATAGGAACAGATGCCCATTTCAGGGCAACGTAGAAGTTGAAGTTTTCCTGAAAAACTGTGCCGGTCGCGTGATTGGTGGTGCCAATCTTGCGAATTCACTTTCTAGTTTCGTACGCCCATGCACTGTTACCAAATTATTGGTCCGGTTAACTTGCTTGTCAGACATCTGGCCACTGGTAAGGCCCCCGGGTACACACACCTTAATCAACTTAAGCCCATTAACTAACCAGTCCCTTCCACTTCTGTAGGCTGGACCGGGATCCATTGGTTTAATTGGGGAGGTGGGACCATGTACCATCATGTGTCATTTTCTGGTACTACCTTACTGACATAAATACTTCTGAAACAGGTAGGCCTTTGGCACTCGCAATTTCAGTCAATTACAACACAGATTGAGTAAGATATCAGATCTCAATAATAGGGCAATAAAAACACGCAGGCCTTGATTAATACCCAAATTATGAAAGCATGTCCGTGCTCTGCTACCACGCCTCCCCCGCCCCCCCCCCCCCCCCCCCGCCCCACTCGATATGCCACAACACGCCACGTTCCCATCAAGAACCTCAAGCAAATATCTTAGTGGCCTCAAACCAGAAGGACATCACACATCAGATCGAGACGCCAGGATTTCGAAAGGTGACGCCAGCAAACCCGTCATGGTTCAAAAGGAAAGCTAATAGACTCTTCATAAAATTTATTAGTATTAAGAGGGCCCATACAGATGTGAACATCAGCTTATACCTTGATTGCATACGAAAAGTCGTGCTAGCCATGGAAAAAAAACTGCAAATTTATCAAATGCATGAAGAGTGGCTGGAAGTGACAGACAATAAACTTCGTCAGGACAAAAGGCAAGGTCACCTAAATTTTTTTTCGAGTTCTCAAATATTGTGCTCTGATTAAAGCCAAAAGTCCACAACGCGACCTTGCCATACCTCCTGCCAGCCACACAGATGGGATGGGGTCTTCCTTACTCGTCTTCACACAGGCAACAGCGCTTGCCACTTATGGCTTCTTGTTCCAACGAGACGACCTTCCAGTGTGTTGTGATTGTGGCGTACAGATAAAGTGGGCCACTTTTTACTAGATTGCGTTTTATGTTCCCCAAAATTTTGTGCTTGCTGGCTCATCCGTGTTTTTGGAAAGTGATCAGCCAGCCACACATTCCCGTGAATCGATTTTAGTTTTCCTCATGTCTTACTTGGGTTTACTTACGAGTTTTAGAACATGTGAACAATTTTAACGCTGTCGTTCATGTTGTGAGCTAGTGTGTTTGTGCAGCTGATCATGGGAGACTATGTGACAATAAGTGTTATTTTATCTCAGATTGCTCTTTCCTCTCTTTTCTCTCACTTTTTCCATTTTAACCACGTTCGCTTGCACTTATTTTGTAAGGGCGCTGATAACCTCGTCGTTGAGCGCCTCAAACAAACTCACACAGACAATTTCTGAACATAGCAAGTCACTGTAAACAATGGTCGGCTCATTCTATCAGTTATTACCGATGAAATTCGCCAACAGCCGTGTAATTAAGGTATTTTATTTTGACTGCCAGTTTCCGCAATGCCATCTTCAGGAGCCTGCATAATAAGAGTATACTTGCAGCGTGTATCAGCGAATGCTAAGCAAGCTTTACAGAAAGTGATGGATAATCATAAAACCACTTAAACCTAAAAGGTAAAGTAGTGGCGTTAAAGCTAATCTCTCTGTACATCCATTACAATGGAATGAAACATGTGTACATATTTGTTTGTCATGAAACTATTTAACATCACATATTTACAAGAGAAGATGCAAAAACATTAAAAAGATCGGATGTCGACAGTATACAAACAGGAGCTCCACCGAAGAAAGCTTGTCAAATTTTTTATTAACATAAAGTTCTATAGAATTCTTATAGACGAGTAAACCCCTTATATATATGACGACATATCTTCATTTAAAGTAATACGTCAGACTGTACTCTTTGAAATACAAAAAGGTGCATATTTACTGCCTAGGTACTATCACACCAGATATAATTAGTTCTCATGGCATCGAAAATGCAAATTGACGTAAAACCCAGCGGGAGACGACATATTAAGAGAAAAACGGAATGCAAAGAGCCAATGTCAAACAACAAATCGAAATAAAACAAATAATTCGGTGTACTTTATATCGTTTAACAGGTCGGCACTACGACGGTGAAACAAACCAACCAGGATCTCAAAACCTACCTAACTAAGGGGAGTCCTCCAAGTTCTCAGCCGACAACGTCACACACTACTACTTCGCTGGTAGTATAAGGCACTACCCAAACGAGCCATCTATAAAATGGCGAACCCACCCAAATAGTAACAGACACACAGCAAGTTGTGTCGCGATAGGCAATGCGGCATGGAAAAAGCTAAAAAATAGTTGAATGTGTGAAGAACAACATAACATCAAAGTTTAAGCTCACTGAGTAAGTAAGGTACTTGCGCACCAAAGAGCTGCCGATTGTGCACGAAAAAGTGTTTATTAGTTTTTCAGTTCCTCGGCGATATAAGTCCGCTCCGTGGCCACGGAGTCACTCGAGAACTGCCGTGTGAACGTTCGCATCTTTGAAAAACGTTCTTTCGGCTTGCCAAAAATATGAAAATCAAGTGGCGCATGGTCTCAACTTCGCGATCAGCGTCACCCACGGCTGTGCGGCCTTGTTCAAATTCAAATTGCTAGAATCATTTCAGTACAGCTGGAACGCGGCATGGAATTTGGTCTTCCTACCGCCAGAATTTCACTGTCAGTCTCTGTGCAGTTTAGATGTTTTGCCCGTAAGAATCGTACTATTACGCTTACTTCAACTTGCGAGTACGTTTCCACCCTGTAATGCACCTGTTACTGCAGGAAAAGGGGAACACGTACTTTCTTCTGACAATTAACAACTCTTGTTGCACAAACAGGTATGTCGCACCTAAAGGGTGACAATTATTGAACTATATGAAAAAAACGTAAATTAGTTACAAACTACGGCGTGCACACACTTTACTCAACATGTAAACGTCACTACAGATATTCGGATTTAGGTGATGACATGTTCGATATGCCTGCCAGCATTGGCGATGACGTGGCGCAGACGAACAGAGTATTCCTGCATGACCCGCAGAAGAGTCGGAAAATCGACGTGTCGATGGCCTCGTGCATCGCTGTTCTCAGCTCAGCAATGATTTTGGGGTTGTTGCTGCACAGCTCGTCTTTAATATAACACCGAAAAAAGGAGTCGTTTGTGTTCAGATACGGAGAATATGGCAGCCAATCGAGGCCCATGCCAGTGGCCTCTGGGTACCACAGAGCCAGAATGCGGTCCCCAAAGTGCTCCTCCAGGACACCAAACACTCTCTTGCCTCGACGGCGTCGAGTTCCGTCTTGCATGAAACACATCTTGTCGAAATCAGAGTCACTTTAGGTAATGGGAATGAAATCATTTTCGAAAACCTCGAAGTACCGTTCGATAGTCACCGTGCCATCAACGAATATAGCACCGATTATTCTGTGACTGGACACTGCACGCCACACAGTCACCCATTGAGGATGAAGAGACGTCTCGATCGCGAAATGCGAATTCTCAGTCCCCCAATGCGCCGTACCTTGACGTTCTTACGTACAAACGGCCGACAACAACAAGGCACGTGCTCATGTGCATACTAATTCCCATCATGCCCTGCGGCCAACCGTGCAGTTTGAACGTCCTAACGCAAACAGTTCAGGAGTTACGACCGTTGTATTTCATATAGTTCAGTAATTGTCTCCCAGTATACGTAGGAAGGCAGCGAGCAACTTCCTACCTACTAAGAGATTTACTCTGATGCTCAGGCTAGCTGAAAGAATTTACGGCTGTGGTCCAGAGCAGTTAGTATCTTAAGGACTATGAAATCATATGTAGTTAAAACAGTATATTTTGGAAACAAAACTGTATCTCCTGTGACTATTACGTCTTCTACAATTTATTATTGTTTTAAAATGTTTAATTGTTAGTGTGAATGATGGTGTGAATCAAAAGTTCTATCTATTAAATGAGTATACGTTAGCGTGAGAACTGAATCTGTAAAAATATTTAATCACACTTTCGGGAGGAAATTTGTGGAGCGCAACTAGCCATTTTATGGGAGTGGGAAAACAAACATGTTACGGCAATTCTGTTATTTGAACAGGAAGATATTTTTATAATTGTGGATTTTCTAAATTCGTACATTTAATAAATTTTTCATTGTTGTGATCGATCAAATGTGAAAGACGCAAGATTGTGCCGCTTGACGATGATGTCGGACTGGCTCTTGTATATCAACCGATCACAGGACAGTACGTTGGCACGTATTTTGGAAGCTAAAGAACTGCTTTGTGGAGTCTAAGTAAAATTCGGAGCTGAGCCATCATCATGCACAGACGCGGCTATAAGAACCTCTGAACAGACGTGATAACTTTGCAGAATAATGAGTAAAACTTGACCGTGCAGTGTCGCAAACAGGACGCCAACAAGTGAGAAAGACGAACCCGCGAAATTCCGTTTTTAAGTATGGACTACGACTTTTGAGTCGACTAAAATACGCGTGCCGCATTATACAGGTCGTGACCGCAAACTGAACGTTTGTAGTGGTCAATTTATGTAGTTTTTGAGTGAGCATTCTGACCTAAACAATCAGTTTTGTAATCTTTTTGGTAACTGCTTCAGTTAGATACCATAAGGTGGCTATTACGAGTGGCTATGATTGCTTGTGAGTATCAGAACTGTAACTTAAGATAAGCATGGACTTTGCGGTGTTTTGTAGCAAATAAACAGTAGCTTATTGAAGATTTTACTCACAAACTACACATCGTTTAATAGCTCTGTTAATGTGATACCAGGAAACATTTTGATTCAAAGCGTGCTGGCGTGTAGTGCGGCTAGTTTCCGTTACAATTTTCTCTAGCCCAAGAACATCGTTCACTTTGTAAATCAGACCTGTGGACCAAAGTGCAGAAGAAGATACCACCGAAAGTTGCGTGGACATTTTCTGTAGGGTGAATAAAAGCGCCATTGCAAGTAGTTCTTCAGGAAAATTATGCCGCAGGAAAACAATGGGAGTGAAATGGTGTGGCTGTGTGGCGCAAATTTTAAGCAAAAATTAAATCGGTTTATTAATCAGTATTAACAACTTCAAGAGCATAAACTAGAACAAAAAACGGAAGAAATACAGTCTCAGTTCTCGAAATCCACTTAATATCTTATACAACATAATAATAAATTATAATCTGTCCTATTGAATCAGTCAAATTTGCTATGAGGGGGCACGAATAAATATACCCAAATGACGGCACACAATAAAAGAAGAATAGGAAAGCACGTAGTAAGGGGGTATTACCGCCAAAACCCAATACAAAATATACTCAACAACAAATTTAACGAACCAGGCAGCATTTTGTGTCATTGCATGGTGGCAAGGGCACAAAGCAAACAGCGGTTCCCACTGACTCAGCAATGATTTATTGCACAAGGTTAACAGTAGGCGACATCCGCTATGACAATCGCAGTGCCAAAAAGTAATTAATCTAGAGTAATAAAATTTCGGGAATACTTTTGTCTAGATAATATGTTTAAGTGATTAAGACTGCAAGATCATACGCTAATGTAAGCGCGAGATCAGCCATTGCAAATGTGAAAAACCGCTACGTTAATAATCCCTGTAACCGCCAGAATGTTGAATGCAAGCTTGCAAACGTGCATGCATTGTGTTGTACAGATGTCAGATGTCAGTTTGTGAAATGTTCATGCCTGTTGCACTTCGTTGGTCGGTACAGGTACGGTTAATGTTGGTGGTCGATGACGCTGGAGTTGTCATCCGATGATTTTCCATATGTGCTCGATCGGAGACAAATATTGTGACCGAGCAGGGCAACGGACATGTTGACACTCTGTAGGACGTGATGCGCTGGCGGTATCGTTTTGGAAAACATCCCCTGTAATCCTGTTCAGGTCGAATCACCGGACTGACGTACAAATTTGCAATTAGCGTGGGTGAGTTACCAACGAGAGCTTTTCTGCTGTCATACGAAATCGCACCCCCAGCCTTTATATTCTCGTGACCACTGTTGCCAGCAGTCATATGTAATGGCTACTTTCCTGCCAACTCTTTCTGCAATATTGCAGAAGGAACATTCAGCTTCTCGTAGCCCTATGCGCTACCTCGTTCAAACTCAGAGAGCTGTTGATAATGGCGTCTTTGTCGCCTTGGTGGCATTCTTGACTGTCAACTCATCACGCCCAATCACAAAGGTAACTAACACTCACGACCGTTACAGCGTGTATTTAAAGCAAATCTGATTTGTAACTCTCATAGTGGCGCTACTAGCGCGAAATCTGAATATACGTTATTTTTCCGATGTAGAAACACGCCTACCAACTTTGCTTGACGTCGTACAACTCCTCCTTGGCGCTGTGGCTTTTCTCCGTCTGTGCAGAAAGCGTGGCCGTGTGGCTATGGCGCGCAGGCGCTCTGCCATTGACGCTGCCCCGAGCGGTTCCCAGCCGGAGAGCCAGTGTCGGTAACAAGTTGAGACGGGAGCGGCACGGACAGTCGCCAGGAACCGACGGAAGAGGCGTGAGTGACGGGTCGGCCGACGTCGGCCCCGGAGGAAGCGATGGGCCTGAGAGTCGGACGACGAGGCTCTGAGTGGCGGGCCGCATCCGTCGAGCATTCCTTGCTCAGCATCTGGTAGTTAAATATTAAAGTATTATTCCTGTTGAACCTCTCGGTGTGATGTTATATTTACCTGACTTGCTGGGTTGGTCTCTTGTAACGTGGAGATACTTGTCCTCAAGCTGCTGTGGATAGAATTATTCTCTCAGCAAAATTGGCTTCTCGTGAAGTGGAGGTGAATTATCTTCAGGCTTTTGCGGAGAATATTCGCGGCAGCTCAGGGCAATGTTTTTTCGACTTATGGTGGGTTGGTGGCCTAGTTGCATGATGCGTCTGCCTGCTGGTGACCTCATACGAACTATGAAGGTAAGCAGTCTGTTATGGATTGGCGACTCCATAGTGTCCTGTGCACTACGACCAGATAATGGGTATACTTGGAAGGAGAGACAGCATTGGTCGTATATTTTTGTTTATTATCGCAAAATCTCGACGACGAACAGACTAGGCGTGCTTTTAAGGAATAACATTCATGAACGCAACGTCTTACATGAATCAGGTGTTTACAAACTTATGTGTGCCACGTGTAATGCAGGTTACATAGGGCAAACCGGACGAAAATTAGAAACAAGGTTCCGTGAGCATGTTGCACTTGAGAGGAAATATATTGCCGTAAAATCGAATTTCGCAGCCCATCTGGTAGCAACTGGTCATACAACTCCAGATTTGACATCGCAATTGAAGTTGTTGCACAAGGGTAAAAAAGGTCGCTTCCTCGATCTTATGGAAGAGATGGAGATCTTTTGTCATAATAAAGCTCCAGATATCGAGAAGCACACATTTTTGGGAATGCTTCTCCGATTTCCTATGAAAAAAGTCAACTTGTGGCCAATTATCACAATTAGCAATTCGTAGTCAGTTTCTTGTTATCCCTTATATACAACGCCTCAGTCATAGTTACTACGAGAACACTTACAATGGCCGCTATTCCAACTATCTCAACACATAGACACACATGTTTCGGTTTGTTTTAATAACATTACTAATTTCGGTTTTTAAAAAAGATGCTCCTTTTTTGTTCCGTAATTTTCAGAACTCATGGACGCCTACTGAACATAATTTTACTACAGTCGACATCTCGTATGCGTTGACACAAAGTAATACGAACCTGTTATCACTTTACGTAATTATTTTTAATGTATGTTAACAATTCATTTGCTGTTTGAATAAGTGCTGGATATCGTGCATAGCCTATGTTTAATTTCTCTAAAGTACGATGTATATTTTTGGTATAAGTGGCAGTATTACCTGTCCTTCATGATGGTTTCTCGATGTTTGATGTATACTACCTGTTTGCACCTTATATTTTCAAATTTATTTCAAATACACAATTAGAATAATAGGTACGGTGGATGTCCTGGAGCCTATTGGTAGCGACCATCTCCCTGTCCTCCTCACCGTTTCAGACGGCCGTCACCCCCGCACCGACCCTCGTCATGACCCTCCCCCTAAGTACATCCATGACTATTCCCGTGCCAACTGGAATGCCTACCGGGATACCCTCTCCACTCAGGTCGATAGCCACCCTCTCGCCTACCGCCGTCCCGATGATGTCACCCATGCCGCCTCCTTTCTCCAGCAGACCTTGTCTGAGGCCGTGGAGGCCCACGTCCCTACTGTTGCCATCCACCCCCACCGTCCTACCTTACCACCACAGGCCGTCCTCCTCCTCCGTGAATCCCGTCGTCTCTACCGTGCCTTCCTCCGCACGCGTGACCCGGACACCCTACGACGCCACCGGCAACTACAGCGACACATTCGAAATTTGCTCGCGGCCAAGAAACGCCGGGACTGGCGACAGACATGCACCCGTTTAAATGCTACCCTCCCTATGAACTCGTCCAAGTTCTGGACCGCCTTCCGTCGCCTTACCGGAACTAAACCCTCCCCCTACTATCCTCTTCTCCACGATGATCACCCCTTCCCTGACGCCCTTAGTAAGGCCAATCACTTTGCCTCCTACCTGTCCGATGTGTTTTCCATCCCTGATGATCCCCAGTTCGATTACTCCCTCTTCCCAGATATCCGCGATCGAACTGACACCTCTGTCCCTCCCCTCGCTCCTGGTTTCCAGTACTTGGACAACATTCCACACACGGACCTTAATGCCCCCATCACCACACAGGATCTCATCAATACACTCCGCACCAAACGCAACACCGCTCCTGGTCACGATCGTGTTACCTACCGTCACCTTCGTGAAGCTCCTGTCTCTTTTCTCTCCACCCTGGCCAGGCTCTACAATGTAGTCCTGTCCACCGGGTACTACCCCGACCTGTGGAAAACCTCCCGTATCCTCATGTTCCTCAAACCTGGCAAACCGCCGTCCGCCGTCTCCTCCTACCGTCCCATCAGCCTTACCTCGGTCTTCAGCAAGGTCCTGGAATCTATCCTCACCCGCCGCATCCACCAGCATCTCCGCCAGCACCGCCTCCTCCCCGTTACCCAGTGTGGCTTTCGGCCGTCCTTCTCTTCCGACGATCTTCTCCTTCACCTCACTCATCTCCTTTCCGAACAGCTCAATTCCCGTCGCTCCGCAATCTTCCTCTCTCTTGACCTCGAACGCGCATATGACCGCGTATGGCATTCCGGTCTCCTCTTCAAGCTCCAAACCTTCGCCCTTCCCATTAACTACGTTCGTCTGATCGGTTCCTTTCTCTCCCGCCGTCCTTCCCATGTCACCATCCATAATACCGATTCCTACACCTTTTTCCCCTCCGCTGGTGTGCCCCAAGGCTCCGTCCTCTCCCCCCTTCTGTACCTTTTGTACACGGCGGATATGCCGCCGCCGTCACCCCCCGTCCACCTTCTCCAGTTTGCCGATGACACCGCCTTCCTTGCCCTTGCCCCCACCCTGCAACGCTCTCACCGCCTTCTCCAATCCCATCTTGACCGGTTCACCGCTTGGTGCAACCAGTGGTTGCTCAAGGTCAATCCTTCCAAAACCCAGGCGATGATTGTAGGCAAAACCACTCCCTCCTTCCGCCTCCTTGATTTCTATCTCACCGTTTATGGCCGTCCCATCGCTCTCACCCCCACCCTTAAGTACCTTGGCGTCACCCTCGACCGTCGCCTCTCCTGGACTCCCCATCTCCAGACAATCCAAGCCAAGGCACGTTCCCGACTCCGTCTCCTCAAACTCCTTTCCGGCCGAACGTGGGGTCTGGACCCCTCCACCATCCTCCACACCTATAAGTCCCTTATCCGCCCTATCCTCTGTTACGCCCATCCAGCCTGGATCTCCGCCCCCCCTTCCTTTTATAAATCCCTCCAAATCCTTGAACGCCATGCTCTCCGCCTTGCCTATCGCATCCGTCTCCCTTCCCCCACGCGGATCCTGTATGACCTTATCCCCTTCCCCCACCTCCTCCTCTTCCTCGAAAGGATACGAATCCTCTACACCTCCCGTAAACTCGATCCACCTCACCCGCTCGTCTCCCCAGTCCTCTCCCACCCCCGCCCGCTGCCGCGCCTGTACTCCCATGTCCCAGCCGGTCTCCATCTCTCCACCCTCCTTACCCTCTCCCAAGGTGGCTTCCGCCAGCTCCCCCTCCCTGATGATGTCCTCCTCCCCTGCATCTACCCCTCCTATCAACTTTGATCCTCCCCCCCCCCTCCTGTGTCCTTTCCTTCAGGCACCCTCCCTCCCCCCCCTTTTTCCCTTCCCTTCTCTTTCCTTTCCCCCCTCCCTCCTACCCTCTCCTCCGGGCTTCACTCCCCCTTCCTCCCTCCCCCTCTCTCCTTTGCCCATGGCATCTCTGCTCTCCCCTCTCCCATTTCCCCTTCCTCCTCCTCCACCTCCTCTCTTGGCAGGTCCCCGGACTCGTACACGCTGAGTGGACATTCGCGCGCCGGAGATCATCGCCATCAGTGTCTCGTGAGTGCCGTCGTGTCTCGTGTTCAGTGTTCCCGTCATACTCCATCGTTCACCTGTGCCATCGCCATCTTCAGTGTTAGTGCGTCGTGACAACAGTTTGTAGTGAATTTTCGTCAAGTGTGAACGGCTCCGTGTTTGTCTTTATGTGTCTACTGTTTTACTACCCACCGTTATGTCACATTAGTGTATTCTTTCTGTTCTATCTTTATCTCCTCTACGGCTGAAGAGCGGCGTACCAAGCTGCTGACAGCCTGCCTGTTTGTACGGGTTTGAAAATAACAATAAGGTAAAAAAAAAAAAATAATAGGTACTTCTTAAGTCTGCTTGTATTTCATATGGGTCCCACTACTACTATAAGTTATGTAAAATCAAATTAGTTTATTAATATTCAAAACCGGTTGCTTGGCAACTTCATTACTGTTTTATCAACCTGTGAATGTACATATGGGTTCTGACCCAGTGCTTATGCGGAAGCGTACAACCAGTGATGGGACGAATGATATGTACATTATCACGCCGTTAAATATGATAACAAAGTTGTTTATCCACACCTACAAACATTTTTGTAATGAACATTGTGTTTCACGGCATTTTAATTATTAAGTAATGGCAGTTTCGTACTGTTATTATTTTTTATATATTTGATTCCTTAGTCTTAACGTAACATTTAACGTAAATCACGAACGTTGTACTTCTAACTTCCCACGCCAGATGGTGGGTATTATGTTTTTTAAAAACCTGTGTTACACCTCATTTCATGTTATTCATTTATTATTCTTTTTCATTATATTTTGCTCTTTTATATGTCCTGCACTCTGACAACTTATCATCGATCTGTTTTATGTTTTATAAGTTTGTAAAAAACAATACGCCAATGTATTTTAGATATTTCCTTCCCCCTTCGTCTGCTATGTGTTGTACATACATTTTAAATTTGAATTACTGCACGATTCACAAATGCACAAGAGTTATTTAGTGTTAATATCTCGCAAAACCGGTAATACTATGTCTTCACGTGTCACATGTCACATAGAGGGCGTGTCAAGCCCCGTCACACCGAGGTCTGCTGAACAAGTGCATGTAAACAGCGACCTCAGTCTATGTGATCTCCGTAAGCTTATTGACACCAGTGCGTACTAATTTAAGTTATATATTACAGGTATGTTCCTAACAAGTGTTATGTTCATGTGCAGATGTAATTGTGATTTTCTGTTTTATACTCTCTGATCGTAATGTGAAAAAATTTTTAACTTCTAGCACTGAAGATGGTCACTAAGTGACCGAAAATCGATTTTGCGATAATAAACAAAAATATACGACTAATGCTGTCTCTCCTTCCAAGTCTGTTATGGGGTAATCATGTGACTGTGATCACAGCGCCACCATCGATGGTGCGAGCGCGCAGATTTGTTTAGTGATGTGATATCGGATGAAGAAAATAGCTCCGCGGCCATCGCGCTGATATCGGCTGTGCGCGTGCAGCTGGTGAGCGCGAAACTGGCGCCTTAGGCGAGGAAACGCCTGAGGCCCAGTCAGTACACAACCCGCAGGACGATAGGGTGATGTTGGTAGTTGTAGTGACCCGGTTAGGGGCTAGCTTTCAACACAATACAAGAAAGTGCAAATCAGTACCAGCCACAGTGGGTACAATGATAGAGAAAGCAAAATAATACACGCTGATAGCAATGACAGATAAAAATTTCAAAGGACGTACCATATCCATAGCTTCACAACGGTCTTATTGGGTTCAACAAAGGCAATCTCTTGGTGAATCGATTTTGAGAGTTCACACACAGTCGTCTACACTAGATGATAGCACCGATCAGGCCAGTGTCTTCTTGAACTGTGACTTTACTTTCAAAACTTTTTCTTAAGAATTTACTTTATTTACTAGCGAGTCATCAAGAATATTAACACATTTAATCACACTATGTGGGCGTGGAAGTAGTTGCCAGAGAGTAACTGATGAAATCAAAATGTAATTGCTTTTAACAAATGGGAATTTTGTTCCTAAAAGCGTATGTTTAAGAAACAGATTTAAAATTGTAAGCAGGTTGCACCCCATGAATATCAAGTTACAGTTTATTCAGAGGCAGAAAGAAACACATTTTTGAGTGTATCAGCTTTCGGGATGAGAACCTTGCTGCTCCCTTTTGACACGGCCGTAGTCACGACCGCTCACAACAACCTCTGAAAGACTACACAGGTGCAAATCTGCAACACACCAGATTACCTTAAAGTAAAAGTTTTATCACACAAGCAAAGAAACTATGCACCCCGTAGGAGGGATGGAAATGGTACAAAACACTAAAATTAAAAGATTAACTTGCCACCGAAGTTGCAACTTGATTTTAACTTCTAAGAAAAGTCTTACGGTGAAAGGGTGGCAACTTTACATACTAAAATGACCATTTAAATAAAAGCCCATGAAATGCAATCTTACATAAAATTATACAAGGTTGGCCAAACACGCTCTACAGTACACATATACCGCCTCTCAAGATGATAGGCAAGATAAAAACGTATTTCAGGAATTAGGCCGTTACACTTCAAGCAATAAATTCGTTAACACACCGAATCCGACAAACATACAGAGGCAGCTATTAACGTACTGCAGATTGATAGGGAGATTACCGAACAACCCGAACCGCAGGTTGCTCCAACCCAACCCTACTCCACAAGGGAAAAAAAACAGGCCACCCAGTTCATAAATAACCACCTTCCCGCGGGTGGGCAAATGGAGAAGAATGGTGAGATGACCCCAAAACAAAGCGGCTGGTGACCTTACCAAGAAAACAAGTAGAATTCAACAAGTAAATGAAACAACATATCACCAATCACTTAACTTATAATAAACTGCGATTTCTGGCGAAGACCTGGCGCAGCACCCCCAAAACGTTCTCCTGAACCGTCCGCTGCCAGCCGCTTCAACGGACGCAGGAAGGCGCGCCGATCCCCCGTCTCAAGGCGTCGCAGCTCGCACCGGCCAGACCGATGTCATGGGTTGACTCCTCTTGCTCTCCTGTCGACCGCGAAGTCACTATCCCTCGCTATAGCCGCGGCCCACTGGACTCACGTGGCGACCTCATATGCGCCGACGCTCAAGGCGGACAAGTCATCTTGGGTCCCAGTGCGCGGCCGACCAACCGATCGATCCAAACGCCAATGACCGTTGCCTGAGCAACTCGAGCAGACTGGCGGCCTAACGCGCAGACTCAGATGCAGGAACTAAGCCCCCGACCGGGCGACCACTCGCTGAGTTCTCTCACGGCGCCACAAATTCGGACGAGAGACAGACTAGCAAGCTGGGGACGAGAGACTGACTGCAGACTGACTCCAGACTCACCCAGACTGACCCCATACTGACCCACTGGCGAGCTCATAGCGCCCCTTAAATGCACATGAACAGGCTACCTTTCCCCTTTCCCACCAGAGGGAGACACCAAAGCTGCGACTGCCACAGCGGCGCCGCCGCCAGAAACGGAGGGCGACTGCTTCACACTACGCGCTGCGGCGCGCTCTTCAGAAAATGGTTCAAATGGCTCTGAGCACTATGGGACTTAACATCGGTGGTCATCAGTCCCCTAGAACGTAGAACTACTTAAATCTAACTAATCTGCGATTTCTGGTGAAGACCTGGCGCAGCACCCCCAAAACGTTCTCCTGAACCGTCCGCTGCTAGCCGACAGAAAGCTGGCTAAAGCCTGAAATAAGTTCTGCAGAAATTTTTACGAAGTCTCAGACGGTGTTCAGGAAAGATAGATTAGGCAGAATTGGTGGTGGAGTGTTTGTGTCTGTCAGTAGTGATTTATCTCGTAGTGAAGTCGAAGTAGATACTCCGTGCGAATTGGTATGGGTGGAGGTTCTACTTAACAGCCGAACTAAGTTAATAATTGGCTCCTTCTACCGACCCCCAGACTCCGATGATATAGCTGCTGAACAGTTCAGAGAAAATTTGAGTCTCATAACAAATAAATACCCCACTCATACGGTTATAGTTGGCGGGGTCTTCAACCTTCCCTCGATATGTTGGCAAAAATACTTGTTCAAAACCGGTGATAGGCAGAAAACATCTTCCAAGATTGTCCTAAATGCTTTCTCCGAAAATTATTTCGAGCAGTTAGTCCACGAACCCACGCGAATTGTAAATGGTTGCGAAAACACACTTGACCTCTTAACCACAAACAATCCAGAGCTGATAGAGAGCATCACGACTGATACAGGGATTAGTGATCACAAGGTCGTTGTAGCTATGGCCAATACCGTTTCTTCCAAATCCACCAGAAACAAACGCAAAATAATTTTATTTAAAAAAGCGGATAAAGTGTCACTAGAAGTCTTCCTAAGAGACAATCTCCATTCCTTCCGAACTGACTATGCAAATATAGACGAGATGTGGCTCAAACTCAAAGGTATAGTAGCAACAGAAATTGAGAGATTCATACCTCATAAATTGGTAAGAGATGGAACTGATCCCCGTGGTACACAAAACAGGTCCGAACGCTGTTGCAGAGGGAACGGAAAAAGCATGCGAAGTTCTGAAAACGCGAAATCCCGAGGATTGGCTAAAATTTACAGACGCGCGAAATTTGGCACGGACTTCAATGCGAGATGCCTTTAATAGGTTCCACAACGAAACATTGTCTCGAAATTTGGTACAAAATCCGAAGAAATTCTGGTCGTATGTAAAGTACATAAGCGGCAAGACGCAGTCAATACCTTCGCTGCGCAGCGCCGATGGTGCTGTTACCGACGACTGTGCCGCTAAAGCGGAGTTATTGAACGCAGTTTTCCGAAATTCCTTCACCAGGGAAGACGAATGGAATATTCCAGAATTTGAAACACGAACAGCTGCTAGCATGAGTTTCTTAGAAGTAGATACCTTAGGGGTTGCGAAGCAACTCAAATCGCTTGATACGGGCAAGTCTTCAGGTCCAGATTGTATACCGATTAGGTTCCTTTCAGATTACGCTGATACAATAGCTCCCTAGTTAGCAATCATATACAACCGCTCGCTCACCGATAGATCTGTACCTACAATTTGGAAAATTGCGCATGTCGCACCAGTGTTTAAGAAGGGTAGTAGGAGTAATCCATCTAACTACAGACCTATATCATTGACGTCGGTTTGCAGTAGGGTTTTGGAGCATATACTGTATTCAAACATTATGAATCACCTCGAAGGGAACGGTCTATTGATACGTAATCAGCGTGGTTTCAGAAAACATCGTTCTTGTGCAACGCAGCTAGCTCTTTATACGCACGAAGTAATGGCCGCTATCGACAGGGAATCTCAGGTCGAATCCGTATTTCTAGATTTCCGGAAAGCTTTTGACACCGTTCCTCACAAGCGACTTCTAATCAAGCTCCGGGCCTATGGGGTATCGTCTCAGTTGTGCGACTGGATTCGTGATTTCCTGTCAGGAAGGTCGCAGTTCGTAGTAATAGACGGCAAATCATCGAGTAAAACTGAAGTGATATCAGGTGTTCCGCAGGGAAGCGTCCTGGGACCTCTGCTGTTCCTGATCAATATAAATGACCTGGGTGACAATCTGAGCAGTTCTCTTAGGTTGTTCGCAGATAATGCTGTAATTTACCGTCTAGTAAGGTCATCCGAAGACCAGTATCAGTTGCAAAGCGATTTAGAAAAGATTGCTGTATGGTGTGGCAGGTGGCAGTTGACGCTAAATAACGAAAAGTGTGAGGTGATCCACATGAGTTCCAAAAGAAATCCGTTGGAATTCGATTACTCGATAAATAGTACAATTCTCAAGGCTGTCAATTCAACTAAGTATCTGGGTGTTGAAATCACGAATAACTTCAGTTGGAAAGACCACATAGATAATATTGTGGGGAAGGCGAGCCAAAGGTTGCGTTTCATTGGCAGGACACTTAGAAGATGCAACAAGTTCGCTAAAGTGACAGCTTACACTACACTCGTTCGTCCTCTGTTAGAATATTGCTGCGCGGTGTGGGATCCTTACCAGGTGGGATTGACGGAGGACATCGAAAGGGTGCAAAAAAGGGCAGCTCGTTTCGTGTTATCACGTAATAGGGGAGAGAGTGTGGCAGATACGATAGGCGAGTTGGGATGGAAGTCATTAAAACAAAGACGTTTTTCGTCGCGGCGAGATCTGTTTACGAAATTTCAGTCACCAACTTTCTCTTCCGAATGCGAAAATATTTTGTTGAGAACTACCTACATAGGTAGGATTTGTAAAGCATGAGCCAGACAATAACAGTTTTTACTTTATTATATGTGCTTCCAACCGGCAACTTCATTTCTCCATTGCGGCCAAGCCACGGCCGGCAGTGTTAGGCGCCTGTAAATTCTTTGTCCCACGGTTTAGCAACAGGAAGTCAGCACCGAGGAAGGGCCCCTTGTTCACGTGCCTCTCTCATGTGCTTACGAGGTAACGCCGTCCCAGGCGTCGCTCAGCAGGCAACGCTCTGGAAAGTTCCACGCCGCCCGCACGGTTTGCTCGGTCCTGACCAATCATGGCGGAGGAAGCCGCGTGGTGCGTCGAACATACCCGGCCGCCAGTGGCCGGTCTCGCTCTCTTGTATTCTTGCTCACCCGCGAGTCGGATGCGCGCCATGTAGCATCGAACATCTCGCGCTTCTCCCGGTGCTGCGGCACTGTGGACTTAGTTTTGGCAGACAACAACTTTAGGTAGCTTCGCGAACAATGTTCGCCAAATTGTAAGCTCTGGCTCACTCTCACCTCCCTAGGCCTATGTAGCCCCTTTCATCATGCTTTAGCCAATAAATGGCCTTTCTCTAAAAATTACACTATTATTCCATAACGCCCACCGCCTGCCCATACGCCCATCTTGTACAACTGGTGTCAGAAGTGTGGATACGTTCCCGTAGTGACTTCGACGCTACACAAAATTCTTTCCGGCAAGACGCCGTACACTTCGCTCATGGAATGTGCCAACCGGCCGCCACGTTTGCTCAACGTGGGCCGTGGCTGCTCCACTAAATACGCACAGGGCGCGCGCTGCAGCGGGGCAGCCCACGCTAGTCAGCCACGTGAGCCGCACGCCGCCGCGCTGCCCGCTGCCTGAGTTCGAGGGGCCTGCGCTGCACGGCGCGACTGGCCGGGCCGCCGTCATCCGCCGCCGCGCCGCGCCGCCCACCGTCGCCCGCCGCTGTTACCGACGCGCCAGGGCCTGCCGCCATCGCCGACCGGCCGAGCCAGCGCCGTGCGCCGCCAACACATTAGCCGCCGCCCGAGGAGCCGGACGCCGCCGCCGCCGCCCGCTGCCGCCTGCCGACCATCGCCCGCCGCAGCCACTGCACCACGCCGTCGCCGCCGCCAGTGCGTCGCACCGCCTCCATCGCCATGTAAGTCACCGCGACGCTTACAACTATAGCTTCGACGATCTTCCGCCGCTGGATTGAGAATCTTTGTGGCCGTTCTTTTTTTTTTTTTTGTAACAATCATTACTTTTTTCTGGTCACTAGCGTCCCATAATATTGTGAACATGCCGATGGGAACACGAGCGACGGAACGGGATACCCCCGCAGGGGCACCTGCCTCGCAAAACCCACTCGAGGCCATAAATGCGCAAATGTGCCACTTATTCGCACAAAATCAGGAGCTACTTGAGCAAAACCGCGTCTTGAAACAGACGCTGGAAGCTAGTGCGCGAACTTCCATACCTGTGGCTAGCTCCACCCCTGTAACCAATGCTCAAACAGAGGCACCTAATACTAATTCTGTCTCTAATACAAACGCCACAATTTCTGCTAACATGGCGACTGTAAGCAATTTTCCTGCTGCTGATTTCACCCCCACGTTTTCTGGGAAGTCCCACGAAAATGTGGCTATGTTCTTACAAAATATTCGTGATGTGGGTCGCACGTGTGCCTGGCCGGATGATCTATTGGTCACTGTAGCCAGACTGAAGTTGACAGGGGAAGCCCGAATGTTTATAGAAACGGTGGACGAATTGCGTGACACGCACGAATTTGAAGTATTGGCCCGCGGATTGACTACGTGTATTCCGATACCAAGGTACCGCATATTACAGAGATCAATTACCAACCCTTAGGCAGAAGCCTAATGAGGATTTTGATGCCTTTGCAGATCGCATACGAGCAGTATCTTGTCGCACCTATATGCTAGGCGAAAATGCCAGTGAAAACAGAATTTTGCGCTCAGAAGCGGAAGCGCGTGCAATTGTTGCGTTTGTTCGCGGTATTGACCCCCGCATCGGAGGAGAAGTCAAAGCAGCCTCCCCCACTTCTCTGTTTGAAGCAGTTCGTTTCGTAATGTTACGCGGAGAGGTGATGCGTTTATGCGCTGCCGCACCGCGCCCGCCGGACCCAGTACCGGTCCCAGCAAAAGAAGTATTCTGTCAGCGTTGTGGGAGGCCCAACCATACGGCAATGCGCTGTCGCGCACCGTATTGCACTATTTGCCAGGAAGCAGGTCATGCTAATAATGTTTGCCCCACAAAGTCTCCATTTTCTAATCAGATGCGCGGCCACCGCCGCAACGCGGGGTGTAATCAGGGAAACGCCTGGGGGGCAGGTTCCGCCACCCCACCAGCGCCCCCGACAAGAATAATACACCCGGTTAGGACCGAAAAATGTAAAGAGGTGGAACACGTTAGTCTAGTTGGCGTACTCGGGAACAAATTAGTTAGAATTTTAGTTGATACTGGTGCTCAAGTTAGTGTATTGTTTGTGGAGAAAAATGATCGAACGGTGTTACAGCCACCCCGGTACCATATGAGTGGCCTTGGAGAGGAAGCAATTGTCCCTGCAGGTTCGTGTGTAGTGAATCTGCAAATAGACGAGGGTAAATACAGTCAGAGGATAGAAGTAGTAAGGCTAAAGAAGGGTGAATTTGATATCATACTAGGGAATGACTTCCTGCACCGTTATCAGGGGATAGTGGATTATCGCAAGCGAACTGTGAGTTCGGCGAAGCAATTCACCGATTTGGCAGTGCGCACCCCCGTCAGACGCGAGGGAGCTGTGAAAGGCGCCGTTCACAGTCTCCCATAAAACCGCAGATGTGGGCGATAAAAACCACTGACCCTGTGAGGATAAAAGGCGGAAGTGGAAAGATTCTCTGGATAGATGTCAAAAATCAAGAACAGCCTAAGACAGACATTCTGGTTGACCCGCTCACCCAGAATGATGTTTTAGATCGTCAGTCAGTACATATAAAGAGAAGTATCTGCCGACCGGAGAGGAGACAGAAGGGTTTTGCGATACCAGTAAGTATAGATAATTTTGGTGTAAAAGGTGTTGTGATACCGAAGCGTACTATTGTTGCCAGTGGACAGGAAATTTTTGAGGAAATAAGAGGAGCTGAGAAGCAGCGAGATAAGGATGAGAAAGGAAGGAGAGGAAAGAAATGTTCAGTTAGAGAAGTGAGATATGTCGCGTCGACGATAAGGAGTCAGTTAGCAGAGAAGTTAGGTCATTTAAACAGTGAGGAGAAAATGATGTTGCAGCCAGTATTAGAGGAATTTTCGTGGTTGTTTGAAGAGAGGCAGTTTCTACCGGCTACGAATTTGGTTCAGCACGAAATTCCGACCGGAGAAGCTCGGCCAATTGCACAAAAACCTTACCGTATACCATATCATTTGCAGTCTGTAGTTGAAGATACGATTCAGCAGCAATTAGCTTCAGGAATCATACAACCCTCCTCGAGTGCGTGGGCGTCCCCCGTGGTCGTTGTGCCAAAGAAATCAGTAAATGGGGAGAAAGCCTATCGCCTATGTGTCGATATGCGGGCAGTAAATCGGGTAACGACACCAGACACATATCCGTTACCGCGCATTGATGAAACATTGGACCAATTGGGCAACTGTAAGTATTTTACCACCCTTGATTTGCGTTCTGGGTACCATCAGATCCCTGTTGCACCCCAGGACCGCCATAAAACTGCTTTTGTTGTACCTACAGGATTGTATGAATTTGTAAGGATGCCATTTGGTTTGAGAAACGCCCCCGCCACTTTTCAAAGATTTGCAGACTTGCTGCTGCGTGGGTTGAAACCTACAACCTGCTTGGTGTATTTAGATGACATTATTATCTTTTCTAAAACGATAAAAGAACATGCAGAAAGACTGGGCGATGTTTTGCAAAGATTAAAAGGAGCTCATTTGAGTGTAAAATTAGAAAAGTGTACTTTCGCCCAGTCACAAGTAGAATATTTAGGTCATATAATAAGTGGAGAAGGTGTCAAACCGGACCCCCGTTTGACCACCGCAGTAAAGGAATTTCCAACACCGACAAATGTCAAGGAACTACAGTCATTTTTAGGCCTTGCAAACTACTACAGACGTTTTGTGAATAATAATGCTACCCTTGCTAAGCCCCTGACTAATTTATTGAAAAAAGAAGTTAGTTTTATTTGGACCAAAGAATGTGATAAAGCTATGCAACAAATTCAACATGTTTTAACTAGAGCCCCTGTACTAGCGTACCCGGATTTTGAAAAACCATTCATACTGTCAGTGGACGCCTCAGATTATGCTGTAGGAGCCATCCTGTCACAAGAGATAGATGGCGAAGAACGACCAATTTGTTATGCGTCTCGACAGCTTGATAAAGCAGAGTCAAATTACAGCACAACTGAGAAGGAACTACTAGCACTCATGTTTGGTGTAACGTATTTCCGATGTTGTTTGTATGGGAGAAAATCCACTGTCATCACAGATCACGCCGCGTTACAGCGGATGCCGAGCTTAAAAGACCCTAGTAGTAGGCTAACTCGTTGGGCTTTGAAATTGAGCAAATTTGAGTGTGAGCTGAAACACAAGCCAGGCAAGTTACATCAAAACGCCGACGCATTAAGCCGAAAAGTCAGAGTGATCGTAGCCAACGACGTTTCTATTGAAGAATTAAGGGAAGCACAGCAAAGAGACGTCGAATGTCAGAAATATGTGGCTTTGTCTGAATTTTCCGTTGAAGATGGAATTTTATATCGAAAGACCCTCTTGGGTAAACAGGCAGTTATCCCGAAAGAATTACGTTCCAAGGTTATCGCACAATGTCACGATAGCCTGCAGGCATGTCATAACGGCCTTCGCGCCACAAATTGCCGAATAGCCGCCCGTAATTTCTGGGCAGGAAGACGGAAAGACGTGCAGAAGTATATACAAAATTGTCTTCCTTGTGTTAAGAGGTCATTACCACCTCGAACGAAAGTGCCTTTACAGCAGGTACCAGAAGCCACTTATCCCTGGGCAGTAGTAGCAGCAGATATTGTCGGTCCTTTCCCTGTGAGCCCCCAAAATAATCGGTATATTCTGTCCCTTATAGATCATTTCTCTAGGTTCTTGATTCTCATTCCTATACCAGATATGCCCGCTGAAACAGTAGCGCGTGCTTTTGTCACCAATGTGGTGTTACCATATGGAAGCCCTGAAGCTGTACTCACAGACCAAGGTACGAATTTCATGTCTGCAGTGTTTACCGAAGTTTGTCGGTTATTGTGAATTAAAAAGTGGCGAACGACGCTGTTCCACCCAAAAGCGAACGGTCGCCTGGAGCGAGTCCACGGCACCGTTATGCGCATGCTGTCTTACCATGTTAATAAACATCACTCTGACTGGGACAAGTATGTTCAATACGTTAAGTCAGCATATAACAGCCGTGTCCATCAAGCTACAGGGTACTCACCTTATGAAGCAGTATATGGCCGCCCTATTAATTCGCCTTTTGAAACTGACAAACTGCCCCCTGGAATTAGATCCAAAGATGTGAAAGGTCTAGCTCGACGTCTAAAAGCCATCTGGAAAAAAGTAAGATGGAACAATGCCCGAGCCACCGCCCAACAGTTAAAGAGAAGTAATCAAAAAGCAAAAATGCCAGAGTACAAGGTAGGAGACCTAGTTATGTTGAGCAATCCAATAGTTAAAAAGAGAAGAACCAAAAAGTTTACACCTACTTATGAAGGACCGTACCGTACCATCCGGCTTACTTCACCAGTAAATGCGGAAATTCAGTTAGCGGAACGCACAGTGATCGTTCCTTTTGACAGATTGAAACTGTATAAAGGACCCGAGCCGCCCCCACCTAACAGTGAAACCGGGCCTATTACGCCAGTAGTTCCACCCAAAAAAGCAAGAAAAAAGGTAATACAACCGCTTAGGCAGCAACGTAGATATGCTCTAAGGTCAAACCCCTATGATTTGCGTTCCAGAAAGTAGGTCTGAAATGGTATGTAAACAGTTGGAAAAGTCCTGCATGCAGCAAGAGAATCAATTGACGGAAAACACCGTCGTTACTATACCTTCAATTAAGTTGTGCATGTTAGTTATAAGTAGACATAAGAATTGGCAACCATTGGTAACTGGTAATAGAATTTATGATGTCACATGTTAATGGAAGAGATTGAAGTTATGTAATCATTTTGTCCTGTCATTTAACGTCTCCAGTAATGTTATCGTAGCAGTCGAGAAGTAGAAGCACAAATATTCTTAATCATGGAATTAAGGGGAGAGTTGTACTTGATAATAGAATACGCTGAATTATGAATCAGTTACTCTTGTATATGATAAATAGATTCACACTTCACCTGTTGCTTTAGGAATAGTGCACGAACACAGCTACTAAAGCTTTACCATAAAAACATAATAGTAACACGCCTTCGTAACTGCCAGTCGATCAGTGACTACATGCTGCCGTCTAGCTGTCCTTTGAGATACGCCCTATTACATGTATGTCTTGCTAAATGATCACACAACGATAATAACATGAATAAACACGCCCAAGTTAAACAACAAATAGGTTGTTTTCATGATGCGATGTTGGACAGACAACAAGGTAAGTTTTTTGGTACCACGTATTTCTGTATATCAAATACCACGGAAGGAGTCGCGTAAATACCCCCGCTGTGGTCTACAGCTGTTCACATGCGCCGAGCCCCGCCCCTCCCTGTCAGCTGGCGACGCGGTCCCCTTCCCTCCCCCTTCCGGCCCCTTCCAATCCCTCTCACCAGCCCGCCGAGAGAGCGGCCATTGCAGTTCCCCCTTCCCCACCGACCGCCGCTGTCTTTGGCGCGTGCAGCATCTGTACCTTTCTCCTCGCCCCTGCATCCCACCCTCCCGTCGCCCTGCAGGCCATTTGCGTCAGCCACGCTACACCTTCGTACATTCGCACGTTGCAGTTTAAACAGCAAACCTAAAGTGATAGAAATAGAAATAAATTCACCAACTTAATATTGCCCTACAGATTTTACTAGCTTGATCTAAGATGGGGATCTATTTGTGTTGTCGGAGAGAGAACTTTTTCCTGGTACGCATTGTCGAAACCATCAGGATTAGAAAACATTGGAATTTCAGATCGATCTCCGGCTATATTGTATTACCACCACGGTTAATAAACGGATCTATATGGTGTCAAGGAAGCCGGCACTTGCCGCTATATCTGTCCTGTAAACGACCGCTGTGTGGAAAACGCGTTAGCCAAGGAGTTGGGTTTGGAATGCCATCGCAAAATGCAGTTTATCTAGAAGCCTAACACCTGCCAGTTACCTAAATTTTAGAAGAACAGAGTATTTAAGTAAAAGAATTGAAACCCGATAGTTTTGTGATCTCTAGCGATTGAAGTTATTAGAGTCCCTTAGAAAAGAACATCCTCCAAGCATAACAGTCGTGAACAACATAAGATAACTCTGGAAGGAAGTTTTGTGACAGTACCGAGAGACTAAACTCCACGTGTAGCAAGAGGACGGACCCAGCGTGAACGCCATCTCTGCCGCCGAGCCAGTGAAACCGGACGCAGCCGTACTGTCAGCTGTGCTGTCAGCAACTTTACAATCTCACGAGCACGACGCGTGTCGCACCTCAGCACCTCAAGCTGCACTGAATCTCAACACAGGAATACTTAACCATTGTATAACGAACCCTTTGAACAACTTGATGCACATTTTCAATAGTAAGGAACTTACTTTGCTCCCTTCACTCTTTTCATATGACAAATGAACTCTAATTTTATTAAAAACCAAAGCACCGCCAGGTAAGTAATATCGACGTCTTCCGAGATGCAACTAGCTTCGTCGAGCCGCCAATATTGATTATATGGAAGTAGGTAAGTGAAAGAATGAACAAAAGGAACAACAAATACACACCGGAGCGATTGGTTGGGTGACTGATGATTGTCAATATTTGCAAATACAAATCAACACAGGAAACGGTTTATCACACGTTTAATAATTATTGGTCTGTTCACTGAAGGAGACATAAAATCATTTTTCATCAGAATCTTCTTAAAGGAAGTATTAACGTGACATTACACTACGCCACAGCATTACACATAACATTGCCATGACTTAACGACGGTTTTCTTATAGGTAGAAGTACCAAAGACTATCAGTTGGTTTGAAAATACAAACGAGAGCATAAAGGAATACCAGGGGATACTTGCATTCATTTTGCTACGAAATGTAACTGGAGGATAAGGAAGTTTTGTTTGGAGGAAATAATATTTTAAACTTTTGCTTTTATTGCGGTTTTGCCACCGCTTATATCACTATGACGAGTTGCCAATTACTTATGTCCAATTGACCATGTCTAATTACTTACGTCGATCTATTATTTTTACTATTGTTTATTTTGTCCATGTCTTATTTATGCTATTATCAAATGTTTACAGAGTTTTAGCTAGAGTTTGCCAGCACCAGTAGTTTAGTATTTGTATCAGCCTAGTGTTTCCATGTGTCACTGTGTTACTGTGTTGATGAGGATAATCATTTTGTAGGATTTCAAGTATGCTAGAGTAAGTTCCCGAGTACTGCCAATTATTTGTTTAATAATAATGATGTCTTAGGTGATAAATTGTTTTGGAAGAGTAATTTAGGATGTAACCATGCTTTATTTTGATTTGTATTTGAATGTTTATCTGGAGGGACATACCACATGTCTACCCCCGTGATGGATAACGTAAACAGAGTGAATCGCACCCACAGAACGAGCAAGCTTTGGCCATATACCTAGTCTGTTGGATGAACAAGAGAACCACACCCGCGAGGGCACGTACCTTACGTGACGCGGCTGGCACCCGCGCGTTCCCTTAGCTGTCTGTGTCGTTTCTTCACTTTTCCGTTTCGCGACATAGTCTGTTCTACCCACATTCATCTGTCAACTTTCAACAGAACTGCGCCTTTTGGAGTTTATTAACTGGGCATATCCTAACACAAAACTATTCAGTCCATGTGTACTAACACAATTAGACCTTCCATGTCGAAGAAGAGTTCACGAGACCAGTGTTCCGCGCTCTCTGACGACAGCTGATAAGGCGCCATCAGGCGTGAACCGCGGCTAGCCTGCAGCTAAACCGCCAGAAAGCGGAAATCTCTGTTCAAAGCCTTGAGCCTTCTTTGACACTGTTTTTCCGTTGTATATTCCGAAGGAATACCGACTACTGAAGTAGTGGCATTTAACTGTGTGACGTGTCCCAGGACACTGCGAAATAACCAATGATAGACGGAGTTTTAAGCAACCAGCTGGGCCCAATGAGCCCAGCACCATGGAGTTAGTGAGTTTAGTCGCAAAATGTTGAGAGGATGAAGACGGCGAATTTGGTCGCAAAGTAATGGCTTTTTTTTATGTCAGAGAAGTCGAGTTTGACGAAGAAGTATGTAGTAGCTATCTTGGAATCGCAGAATTGTCGTATATACAGTTAAGTAGGCGATGAGGTCGTATCAATGATGCGCCGTGCACTATACCTCCATAAAGGAAAAGTCCTTCAGAAATTACGCTCAAATTAGTCTTTTCTAATACAATTCCTTCCGCTTTCTGTGTCCACTGTGAAAGTCTCTAGATTCTTAACGAGTTTTGTTACTCTCCTCTCGTTAACAACAGCGTTGATATCCAACGACACAATCTACACCCCACCTGCACCAAACTGGTGTCGCTTTTCTTTGTCAATTTCATTTGATATGTTCAGCAAATATATTGATGCATGAGAAACTTCTCATAATGTGAATGTTATTACACGTAGAGGGTCAGCCCAAAGAGGCACTTAACTTTCCTTGTTTAGTGATATGGAATATGCAGTAAATTTAATATAATATTTGAGTGCTTCGTTTTCATATTTTCATGTTTATGTAAAAATTATGTTTGAGCTAAAATGGATATCATAGGAACTCTGTTATGGGGTTGTGACCTATCTGTCACTTATGAAGTAATTTACAATGGCATAATGTAATTTTAAACAGAACCTGCTGTAACAACGCATCTAGCATGATGTCACGCGTAATCTCACTTCTATTTTGTTGGTCATCGGTGACTAAACCATATCGATTACGCATATCTATTCCTCTTTATTCAGTAATGTATATCCTTTTGTGACACTTATATTCATCAATGCTCATTCTGAATCCCATAAATCTCTACTCCAATCCAGAAGTTTTTGTGCGGCGTTGTGTTGTGCTTCCGCTCAGCGCACGTGCGCACTGCGTGCCGCTCCGGCTTGGCTTCTCAGCTGCCGCGTGCAGCTCTGACGCGGCGCTGCCCTTAGGAAGTAATCTGCCGCGCGCCTTTCTGGCGTAGGCCTTGCAGTCAGCTGCCACCGTGACGTAGCCTCCGCACAGGTCTTTAGCAAACGGTTCCTGTTGGAACACAACTTATAACCTTTCACGCCACTACGGCTTAATCAGTATTCACGCCCCTTTAATTATGTTTTTTATACCTGAAAGCCCATTCATGATTCCCTTGTCAGCTAACTTGTCAGCTTTATCTAATAAATCAAATGATCTCCTTCTATCGTCAATTAATGACTTGGTAAAACATGAAAAAGGACAAATTTCTTACGTTCGCCTATTTGCACACCTAAATGAATGGCAAACCGCCACTGAACGCAATACAACCATCATACCCAGTGCCAAGATAACTCCGGTCACTATTATTCTCACTATTATTGACCCAAAAAAAGAGAAAACAAGAACCTATCAGGCATGTACCCTCCCTTAGTTTTAAGAGTGCAATGGTGATATCAACTAATGTGGAAAAACTAGTGTAGTGTAGTGAAGTGTTCCCTTAGTGATAACTCCCTTTTAAACTGTGTTTTGAAACATGTGGACCTCCCCTCATACCCCCCTTCCCTGCGCTGAGTTCCAGTGCACTGACCTGGCCACGGCCACGCCCCCTTCCCGCCGACAGCTTGCGCGCTGCCCGCTGGGGACAACACACCACGCCGCCTCGCGCCACTCGCCCTCGCCGTGACTCATCAGTGGCGATATGTTTACATTTTCAACTTAATTAAACAAAATCAAAAAAAGAAGACATTTTTACTTCATCTTAGCAACAAGAACACTTAGCATGTTTACCTAATTCACACTGTTATGTTTTTTTCTAATTTTGCTTTGATGTTTTGATGCTTTATGATGTTTCGATGTTTTATGATTATTCTTGTATACAAACAATATTGTTGACATGTGTAAGTCCCCATGCGACCCTTAGGAGGTCTTTAGAGTCTCTATACCCTCCCATAGATTATGACCCCTGCCGTCTTCCGTGAGGGCCATTCTTAATCAAGTAATGTTTACTTTGTTTTGCAGGCTAAATTTGTTTACATTCAAATAATAATTACATTGAGCGAATTCATATACGTTCTCCGCTCCCACGGAATGGGGAGGAATGTAAAGGATGAGCCAGACAAAAACAGTTTGTACTTTATTGTATGTGCTTCGAAACGGTAACTTCATTTTTCCATTGCGGCCAAGCCACGGCCGGCAGTGTTAGCGGCCTGTAAGTTCTTTCGTCCCACGATTTAGCAACAGGAAGTAAGCACCGAGGAAGGGCACCTTGTTCACGCGCCTCTCTCATGTGCTTACGAGGTAACGCCGTCCCAGGCGTCGCTTAGCAGGCAACGCTCTGGAAAGTTCCATTCCGCCCGCACGGTTTGCTCGGTCCTGACCAATCAGGGCGGAGGAAGCCGCGTGGTGCGTCGAACGTACCCGGCCGCCAGTCGCCGGTCTCGTTCTCTTTTATTCTTGCTCACCCGCGAGTCGGATGCGCGCCATGTAGCATCGAACATCACCCGCTTCTCCAGGTGCTGCGGCACTGTGGACTTAGTTTTGGCAGACAACAACTTTAGGTAGCTTCGCGAACAATGTTCGCCAAATTGTAAGCTCTGGCTCACCCTCACCTCCCAAGGCCTATGTAGCCCCTTTCATCATGCTTTAGCCAATAAATGGCTTTTCTCTAAAAATTACACTATTATTCCATAACGCACACCGCCTGCCTACACGCCCATCCTGTACAGAATGATCATCAAAATAAAGTAAGAGAAATCAGAGCTCGAACAGAAAGGTTTAGGTGTTCGTTTTTCCCGCGCGCTGTTCGGGAGTGGAATGGTAAAGAGATAGTATGATCGTGGTTCGATGAACCATCTGTCAAGCACTTAAATGTGAATTGCAGAGTAGTCATGTAGATGTAGATGTAGATGATGAACCTAAGGACATCACACACATCCATGCCCGATGCAGGATTCGAACCTGCGACCTTAGCAGTCGCGAGGGTTCCGGACTGAAGAGCCTAGAACCGCTCGGCCACCGCGGCCGGCGCGCTCTTCTAAACAGCAATTTTTACCACGGCTCATTTCTAATTGTCCTAAAGGAATGCACACCATAACTAGCAAGACCTGACTCCAGGCCACACTGTGTTCCATGCGTAAAGCACCTTCCGCCGCTCCGGACCAGAACGGAGCCCTGTGCTGTCAGCAAGCCTCCGCCTACAGCAAACTGCCTCGATGGTCTGCTCCACGCTTCCTGTTTAGCACGTCCAGCCAGCAGCTGCCTCTCACCAAGCTGCTACTACTCTTCCTTCTTCAACGACCCTCAAGATAACTTTTCACTCCATCAAGGCTATCTGTCCCATGGTGAAATTGGCTCCTGTGTCTACATCGGAAATACCCTAAGCCAGTCACGGCGATACACGAAAATTCTCGACCGCTGCGCCACGCTCGGCATTGTTCCCGCAGCGACGGCTGGCCCGTTGCTCTCCACGGTCCGCGTGTGTTGGCTTCCAGGTTTTGCTGCCGCTGCAGCGGCAGTCCCCAAATTGCCCACGGCTGTGTCACGCGACCAGACCTCACACTGACTTGCCACTGCGTGGGCAAACGAGCAGATTCGAGGGCAGGCGACAAGAGCCGAGGCGGGAATTTAACTGAATTGTTATTTCATGGCACAAAAGTTACGGCAAAAATGTATTACGGTTTTCTCCATGAAATTAACAATAAACACTTCTCTCTTTAATTAAGTTTGTTTATTCGTGTGATAATTCTGTAACGACCTTGGCGGTTTTACTGGCTCCTGAGATGTTTTAGACACTGTATGTGTACGGTGGGTGCCTCTGTCGCTTGACAGGTTCCAAAGATGAAGTTATACAGGGTTTTACAAAAAAGTACGGCCAAACGTTCAGGAAATATTCCTCACACACAAATAAAGAAAAGTGTTACGTGGACATGTGTCCGGAAACGCTTAATTTCCATGTTAGAGCTCATTTTAGTTTCGTCAGTATGTACTGTACTTCCTCCATTCACCGCCAGTTGGCTCAATTGAAGGAAGGTAATGTTGACTTCGGTGCTTGTGTTGACATGCGACTCATTGCTCTACAGTACCAGCATCAAGCACATCAGTACGTAGCATCAACAGGTTAGTGTTCATCACGAACGTGGTTTTGCAGTCACTGCAGTGTTTACAAATGCGGAGTTGGCAGATGCCCATTTGATGTATGGATTAGCGCGGAGCAATAGCCGTGGCACGGTACGTTTGTATCGAGACAGATTTCCAGAACGAAGGTGTCCCGACAGGAAGACGTTCGAAGCAATTGATCGGCGTCTTAGGGAGTACGGAACATTCCAGCCTACGACTCGCGACTGGCGAAGACCTAGAACGACGAGGACACCTGCAATGGACGAGGCAATTCTTCGTGCAGTTGACGATAACCCTAATGCCAGCGTCAGAGAAGTTGCTGCTGTACAAGGTAACGTTGACCACGTCACTGTATGGAGAGTGCTACGGGAGAACCAGTTGTTTCCGTACCATGTACAGCATGTGCAGGCACTATTAGCAGCTGATTGGCCTCCACGGGTACACTTCTGCGAATGTGTAACACCATAGTTCTAATGTTGTACTGATTTATATCGCTTTTGTTTCATTTAATGTTACATCGCTGAGCCTCTGTAAATGTGTGTGATTGAATCGATAACATAAAACTGTATATTTCTTTCTTTGCACGAACTTTAATGTCATGACTTGGTTCTATGCAATTTAGGATATCTGTCGTTTAAATGCTTTGTCCCATTTGGAGGGAACAAAATTTACTGTATATAATTGTAATTTTGTGTGAATAATTTTTTGTAGAAATGTCAATATGTGCAAATGTTCTGTTTTATTTCATGTATTTGGTTGCTGTTATGTAAATTGCTGATCCTCACTTAAGGTTCTTAGCTAGTTTGTATGTAAACGGTGTAGTGGTTCCCCTTGGGAACGGAACTGTGTAGCGTGCGCGAATTGTGGTTGGCCTAGGTGGAAAAGGTGGAACTGATAGTCAGTCGGGGACGAGCCAGCAGTCGGAGACGAGCTACGAGTCTGTGCACTGCCATGTAAAAGATGCATATTGTTCTGCTTCCGAAAGAGGCTTTTTCTGCTACTTTCCAATGCCTCGGATGGATGGATAAATAACTGGAACGATTCTGGATTTGGTATTCATCATCGCCACCAAGAAGGGCCAGAGTCCAGCAATTCTGCCTGCGAATCCACCTACCAACATGCAGTTGCCACCACATTGCGCAATCGCTGTAACGTAATACTATAACGATATACAGTGAAGGATCAGCTTAATGGATGTGCTAATGTGCTGAAATATAAGGTAATTTATATCTGAATTTATGTACCTACCTTGATTTTTCTCCTCATCATAACACCTCTCAGGGTCCTCTCCGTTTGAACTAAAGTGATTACCGAGTGCCCTTACTGAAAGTACATTAAAACCCAGTTTTCTAATTAATGCCCCTTGAACATAGCAAAGAGAAAGTTAAAGTTAATGTGGCAAGAGGGTGAGTTAAAGTTAATTATGCTTACTGAAAATAATTTTCCTATTAAAACTGCTATTTAAAGTGCTGTTACTAACTTCAAAATTAAAAGTTCTTAAGACTGAGGCTTTTAACACAAATGATCACATTGTTGTCTGTAGTAAATTCTAAAAGGTGAGTCAGTTTCTTGCAATTTGGTCAGTATTGTGTTTCGCTGTAGTAAAAGTGAGAAAGCTGCAGTTGTGAAACGTTATATACTCATGTTTGCTAAGTGTTTGTGTGTCTTGTGTATTAGAAGTGCATATTAATAGTAATGTTATAAAGACCATTCACTTTATGTAAGCCTGAAAGTTCAATGGCTCTGAGCACTATGGGACTCAACTGCTGAGGTCATTAGTCCCCTAGAACTTAGAACTAGTTAAACCTAACTAACCTAAGGACATCACAAACATCCATGCCCGAGGCAGGATTCGAACCTGCGACCGTAGCGGTCTTGCGGTTCCAGACTGCAGCGCCTAAGCCTGAAAGTAATAGGGTGTTTCGGTATCTCTTATAATTTTGCAAATAGTTTGTGCTGCTCCAGTTGTTAGCTTCAATCTTAAAACATATGTGTGTCAGAGTTCATTGCACTCACGTGTGGCCAAGTCTAGGTTGTGTTTGTCCGTTATAGTTACTTATACCTACTTTCTTAAACGAGAATGTTAATCATTCTCTTGCCTAGTTAGGCTGGCGACCGTTTTCTTTATACGTTAAACAGTGCTGACAGGCAAAAATCTTGTTTGTTACCGTTCGAATATTTACGTAATTCTGACTTTCATTTCCGATAAGCCACCTCAGTTAGGTACAACGCGGTCAACACAAAATTCCTCTCAGAGGGTAACACTGCTCTGTTGCTTTGTGCCATAGTTGCTTTTACAAAATAGTTTCATGTCACAACCTGTTTCTAGCATTGAGGTTATGGTACAGTAGGAGCAGACGGGAGTGTTATACGTGGCGCCGCGTGACAGGACGTTGTTCAATTTGTACCTACAAGCGGGAAAAAATTATAAGTAGTCAGCATTTTACAAACATAGAGTGAACATAAAACGTCCAGCGGCACGAACCTGTAACTTATTTGGCAGAACTGGTAGTGAAAGTTCAGCTTAAATTGAAAATAAAGCGTATCAATACTTAATAGCAACTAAAATGGATAGGAAATTAGAAATACATCTAGACACGCGAGAACAGAAAGCAATCGAGAGCAGTTCAGGGAGCACACCAACAGATGGCATTACTCGCGAGTTAAATTACGTACGGTACCACGCCGATGTAAATAAACAGATAGAAGCTTTGAATGTCGCGCGTACTAAGCAAGACAATATGGGTGATGTTGTCGAAGACAGTGGCTATGTCAATGAATCGCGGGATATGTTTGAATCACCAAAACCTGAAAGGGAAGTAGGACTCGATCACAAAAATGTAGCAGAACCTAAAAGTGAAAAGAATCCAGATATGATAGAATTGTTAAAAATGTTGTCTGCACAAATTGCAGCACAGAGTGACAATATTAATGCACTGGGGCAACAAAATGCAACACCATACATCAGAGGGTTGGATTCCCTCATTCGAAGGCGCCAGTTTCCAAGGCCTGGGCTACTCCCTGGTTGGAATCTTCGCGTTCGAAGATTGTGTCTGTCTGTCTGTCTGTCTGCCCGCCGCTTACTGTTGTAGCTGTTCGTTCGTCCGTCCGTCCGTCCGCCTGCCTGCCTGCTCGCTGTCCGTCTCGCCTGCTCTCCGTCCGTCCGTCTGTTCGCCGCCGCCGCCTGCTGTCCGTCCGTCCGTCCGTCTGTTCGCCACCGCCGCCGCCGCCGCCAGCCGGTGCTCGCCGCCGCCGCTGCCGCCGCCGCCGCCAGCCGGTGCTCGCCGCCGCCGTCGCCACCGCCGTCCGCCCTGGTCGTCCGACCCTGGTCTGCGTCCGTCTGCGTCTTCGCCGTTTCCCAGTTTGTGTCCTTTCCTTTTCGTGCTGTGCGTTTTTTCTTCCTGTCGTCATGTCCGCCCCCACCACCACTGTCACTACTACCACCACCGCCATTGTCTATACCTCCCCTTCCGCCGCCTCCACCACTATAACTTGGTGTGCCCAGTCCCACACCCCTCCTTCCATTCCACCTCTCCTCACTCTCCCTTCACCCTCTATCTTTGTCGCCCCCTCTCCCGCTTCTTCCTCCCGCTCCTCTCGTTCTGATCCTTTCCCCCCCACTCCCCCAGCCTGTCACTGCAGCTCCGGCTCGGGTGGTGGCCCGTCGGGCCACTGCCCACGCCCAGCTCTCCCCGTCACCTTCGCCATCACCGCCGCCACTGCCACCGTCATCGTCATCGTCGCCGTCGCCTTCGCCTTCACCGTCACCGTCACCATCTCAGGCGCCGACTCATGCCCCGGGACCTGCCCCTCCCCACCACATCCCCGTTGTTCCCATCCCCCACACCTCCTCCACCGCCGTCAAGCGCCCCAGTGGCACCCCTGTTTCCTCTGCTTCCAAAAAGGCTCCGCTTCGTCCTCCTTACCCCACCCATGATGCCATGGATGTCTCCCCGCCTGTCCCTGCCCCCTCATCCTCCTCCTCTACCCCCTCTTCCTACCGCTACCTCCTCTCCCGTCCTGATCCCTCTCTCCTTGAAGCCCGGAACCTCACCCTCTTCCTTCGCCAGCATTGTCCTGGTGCCCCCATCTCCCTCCTCACTCCTCGCCGTGATTCGGTCCTCATCTCCTCCCCCAGCCCCACCCTCCACACATACCTCCTTTCCCGCATCCCTGTCACCTGCTTTGGCCCTCATGCCTCTCTCACTCCTGCTCCTTCACCACCTCCCTCCCACCAACCCCAACCTCCGCGTCGCCCGCCAACTCTCACCGCCGTGATCACTCGGCTTAGTCCAGTGATCATGGAGGAGGAGGTGTTGGCGGAGCTCAAGGCGCATCCCCATTTGGAGGTGCGTGCGGTTCGCCGCATACATAATGCTGCCGGCCCCACCCGCCTTATGCGGGTTTTTTCTGAGCACGCCCCCTCCATTGACCGTCTCCTGAAGGAGGGTGCCCTCCTTTTTAACCAGCGGTACAAGGTCGACCCCTCCCGTTCCCCTCCTCAATCCTGCGCTGCCAGAGGTGTCTGCACTATAACGCGCACCCCACAGCTGAGTGCCGCGAGGCCCCCACCTGCCCGCATTGTCGGCAAGCGCACTTCCTCAGGCAGTGCCCTAACCTCCAATCCCCTCCTTCCTGCAATACCTGCAATCTCCCCTATCCCACCTACTCCCAAAAGTGTAAAGCCCGACCCCCTCCAACCACTCCTGAACTCACCGTCCCTGTCCGTCCCCTGGACGCCCCCACCCCTCCTGGCAATTCCCTTCGTCCCCCCCCCACCGCTGAGGACGTCATCAGGTTCCTTACCATCGTCCTCCAGAATGTTCATCCCTTTCAGCGCCCTCACACCCTCCAGCAGATCTCCCTTGCTGCCCGTTCCATATTCCAACTCAAGATGTACGCCACCTACTCCAACAACCAGGCCCATTTCACCTTCTCCCGCCTTGACACCCTCGTCTAAATCCCTATCATGGCGCGCCAGCAACGTATCCTTTTCAGCAACATCCGCTCCCTACCCGCCAACAGGAACCTCTTCCTGCACACCCTTGCCACTCACCGCGTGGATGCCTTCCTCCTTAATGAAACCTTCCTCCAACCCCACCATACCGTTCACACTTCGCCCTACCTCCTCCACCGCTCCGATAATCCCCTCCCAATTGCGCGTGGCGGAGTTGCCATTGGTCACCACCGCCAGATCCCCGTTCGGCTCCAACCTCTCCTTCCCGACCCCACCGAACATCTGATCCTTAGTCTCTTCTTCCCCGGCCTTACCGTTACCTGCGCCACCATCTATGTCTGCCCCAACGCTCCTATTCCCTTCGACTTCCTCTCCCACGTCGATCGTACCTTTTCCTCCTACGTGATCGCCGCCGACCTCAACATCCACAGTCGTTCCGCTGCCCAGTTACGGTGGTGGCATCGGTTCCTCTCCACCCTTCAAGGCGACCTCGTCCCCATCCCCCAGCATACCCATCCCGAATCCAACTCCACTCCTGATGTTATCCTCTCCTCCCCCAACCTCCTTGGCTGCATAACGGTGGATGTCCTGGAACCTATTGATAGCGACCATCTCCCTGTCCTCCTCACCATTTCAGATGGTCGTCGCCCTCGCCCCCATCCTCGTACTGATCCTCCCCCTAAGTATGTCCAACACTATTCCCGAGCCGACTGGAATGCCTACCGGGATACCCTTTCCACCCAGGTCGCTAGCCACCCTCTCACCTACCACCACCCTGACGATGTCACCCATGCCGCCTCCTTTCTCCAGCAGACCTTGTCTGAGGCCGTGGAGACCCACGTTCCTACTGTCGCCATCCACCCCCACTGTCCTACCTTACCCCCACAGGCCATTCTCCTCCTCCATGAATCCCGTCGTCTCTACCGTGCCTTCCTCCGCACGCGTGACCCGGACACACTACGACGCCACCGGCAACTCCAGCGACACGTTCGTAAATTTGCTCGCGGCTAAGAAACGCCGGGACTGGCGACAGACATGCACCCGTTTAAATGCAACCCTACCAATCAACTCGTCCAAGTTCTGGTCGGCCTTCCATCGCCTTACCAGAACTAAACCCTCCCCCTACTACCCTCTTCACCACGATGATCACCCCTTCCCTGACACCCTTAGTAAGGCCAATCACTTTGCCTCCTACCTCTCCGATGTTTTCTCCATCCCCGATGATCCCCAGTTCGATTACTCCCTCTTCCCGGATATCCGCGATCGAACTGACACCTCTGTCCCTCCCCTCGCTCCTGGTTTCCAGTACTTGGACAACATTACACACACGGAACTCAATGCCCCTATCACTACCCAGGATCTCATTGATACATTCCGCACCAAACGCAACACCGCTCCTGGTCTCGATCGTGCCACCTACCGTCACCTTCGTGAAGTCCTGTCTCTTTCCTCTCCACCCTGGCCAGGCTCTACAATGTAGTCCTGTCCACCGGTTACTACCCCGACCTGTGGAAAACCTCCTGTATCCTCACGTTCCTTAAACCTGGCAAACCGCCGTCCGCCGTCTCCTCCTACCGTCCCATCAGCCTTACCTCGGTCTTCAGCAAGGTCCTGGAATCTATCCTCACCCGCCGCATCCACCAGCATCTCCGCCAGCACCGCCTCCTTCCCGTCACCCAGTGTGGCTTTCGGCCATCCTTCTCTTCCGACGATCTTCTCCTTCACCTCACTCATCTCCTTTCCGAACAGCTTAATTCCCGTCGCTCCGCAATCTTCCTCTCCCTTGACCTCGAACACGCTTATGACCGCGTCTGGCATTCCGGTCTCCTCTTCAAGCTCCAAACCTTTGCCCTTCCCATTAACTACGTCCGTCTGATCGGTTCCTTTCTCTCCCGCCGTCCTTCCTATGTCACCATCCGTAACACCGATTCCTACACCTTTTTCCCCTCCGCCGGTGTGCCCCAAGGCTCCGTCATCTCCCCCCTTCTGTACCTTTTGTACACGGCGGACATGCCGCCGCCGTCGCCCCCCGTCCACCTCCTCCAGTTTGCCGATGACACCGCCTTCCTCGCCCTTGCCCCCACCCTGCAACGCTCCCAACGCCTTCTCCAATCCCATCTTGACCGGTTCACCGCTTGGTGCAACCAGTGGTTGCTCAAGGTCAATCCCTCCAAAACCCAGGCGATCATTGTAGGCAAAACCACCCCTTCCTTCCGGCTCCTTGATTTCTATCTCACCGTCTATGGCCGTCCTATCGCCCTCACTCCCACCCTTAAGTACCTTGGCGTCACGCTCGACCGTCGCCTCTCCTGGACTCCCCATCTCCAGACGATCCAAGCCAAGGCACGTTCCCGACTCCGTCTCCTCAAGCTCCTTTCCGGCCGCACGTGGGGTCTGGACCCCTCCACAATCCTCCACACCTATAAATCCCTCATCCGCCCTATCCTTTGTTACGCCCATCCAGCCTGGATCTCCGCCCCCTCTACCTTCTATAAATCCCTCCAAATCCTTGAACGCCATGCTTTCCGCCTTGCCTATCGCATCCGTCTCCCCTCCCCCACGCGGATCCTGTGTGATCTCATCCCCTTCCCCCACCTCCTCCTTTTCTTTGAAAGGATACGGATCCTGTACACCTCCCGTAAACTTGATCCTCCTCACCCGCTCGTGTCCCCGATCCTCTCCCACCCCCGCCCGCTGCCGCGCCTGTACTCCCATGTCCCAGCCGGTCTCCATCTCTCCACCCTCCTTACCCTCTCCCAAGGTGGCTTCCGCCAGCTCCCCCTCCCTGATGATGTCCTCGTCCCCTCCATCTACCCCTCTTATCAACTTTGATCCTCCCCCCCACCTCCTGTGTCCTCTCCTTTAGGCACCCTCCCTCCCTCCCTTCCCTTCCCTCCTCTTTCCTTTCCCCCCTCCCTCCTCCCCTCTCCACCGGGCTTCCCCTCCCCCTTCCTCCCTCCCCCTCTCTCCTTTGCCCATGGCATCCCTGCTCCCCCCTCTCCCATTCCCCTTCCCATTCCTCCACCTCCACCTCCTCTCTTGGCAGGTCCCCGGACTCGTACACGCTCAGTGAACATTCGCGCGCCGGAGATCATCGCCGTCAGTGTTTCGTGTGTGTGCCTTCGTTTGTGTGTAGTGTTGTTCGCCGCCACGCCCCCACCGTCCACGTGCCGTCGCCATCATCCATGTTCTGTGCATCGTGTCGCCCAGTGTTAGTGATGTTTCTCGTCCAGCGTGAACGGCTCCATGTTTTTTCGATTTTTAGTGTCTACATTTTTTTGCCCACCGTTTTTACTGTCTACTCTGTGCCACCTTTATGTACTACTTGTTGTAACACTCAAGGCTGAAGAGCGGCGTATTGTGCTGCTGCCAGCCCGCCTTTGTATAAGGCGTTAAAATCACAATAAAGAAAAAAAAAATGCAACACAAAGTAAACAAATCGAAATGCAGGGTACCAGACTTAGCAAACAAATTGAAGAAGTCAACTCAAGGGTAGGAACAGTGAGTAATGAAATCAAAAGTATTAAAAGCGAAATTACTGTCATCAATGGCAATATTGCCAACGTACAAGGACGGATTGATGACATTAATGAAAGATTTGACACTGAAATAATTAAAATTCAAGATCAAATAGAACCTCTAGTCAGTACCAAAGTGGACGAAAAGGTATTCGGTATTAAATCCGAAATACAAACAGAGTGCAACGCGGAATTTGCACAGATTAAACAATCTGTAACAGAAAAGAGTAGGGAACTAACCAAACAGATTGTTGATTGCGAAAAGAAGTGTGACCATGACACTTCACAAATCCAAGGCAAAATGTATGACTTGGAAAGAAAAATACAAACAGGACTTACACAATTTACAGAAAGGATCCCTTTCAGTAAAATATTAGAGGGCGAGGAAAAATTCGACCCTGCAAAGAGGCATAACGGATGGCACCCCCTAGACTTTGTAAAGAATTGCGAAAGAAATTTTCCTGAATATTTGTCTGACCAGGAAAAAATTAATGTTGCAATCAGTGCATTAACGGGAGAAGCAAAAAGGTGGGGGTTGAATCTGGATACAAACCAGATGTCTTTTGAAAATTTTAAGCAGAAATTTATTGACGAGTACTGGTCAGAACAAAAACAAGACCAGTTGTGGCGTGAGTTTTTAATGGCCAGGTTGTATGACATCAGGGGTAGACAAACCATGAAAGAGTTTTGCGAATCGTGGTATAGAAAACTGATACATCTGAAGGCTAGGAGAACTGAAGCCGAGATCGTCTGGGTTCTTTGGCAGAAACTGCCTGAGGATTCGAAACGCTATGTTGGGAGTACACACAGAAGTTTTTCTGCGTTTTTGGAAAGGGTAGAGGATGAAGATCAATGGCGGAGAAATCGCGAGTCTCGTCCCCACAATAACAATTATTTGCGAGAAAGTAGTGACCAAAACGAACAACCTGAAAACGATAGATATCGTGTAAACACGATTCAAAGAGGTCGTGCGAGAGGCAGGGGAAAATATACTACGCGCAGTAGAGGATACATGGCGCGGAATTTCCAAAATAGAGACGAAATGGAAAACTGAAAACCGCGTGTGTTACGGGCCGGATTCACGCGGAAACCAGTTTTGGGCCCAAAGAAAAGATGTCAAATCATAGATTCGAGAAAGAAAGATGTAAACTACAGGGCAAGAAGGTTAAGGACGCGCATATGGAAGACGGGCGCGGAGTGATACATAGTGGCATTCCCAGTGCGAAGTCACGTGACCGTTCGTGCTCGGGCCAGAGCTTGCTGGAGCAACGTACATTACACTTGGCAGCACACACAAATGGCAGACGTCAGAACAAGATGGCTGCCGTAGAGAGAAACAGAAGAGGCGGGATCCGACACTTCCGATGGCCGGTTTCAGTAGTAGATGAATGTAAAAATGGAAATAAAGTTAATATGTCATATGATAAGGATAACTCAGTATCGGAATCGTGCGAAATGGCATTATTAAAGAATGAAAGGGAGCCAGAAACGGCGAGTGAAAAGGAGAATATTTGTACTGTTAATTATGTGTATGCGATAAAAGACGTAGATGTGGGGGAGGTTATGATGAATAAAGAGGAGAGGAAGGTAGAATACGCCACGCAAAAGACGTGTGCACAATTAATAATAGGTGAAAATGACGTAGAGGAGGACGTTAGTAAACATTGCATTATAAGCAGTGCAGACGAAATTGTCGTTGATGGAAAGGTATTTTGTGGCTCTGATGCAGAAGGGTCTGGTAGGGATTTCGCACGATTATCTGAAACTGATAGTAATGGAATCAGTGAAACAAAGGTTATCAATGTATGTGACGAGTATACTATGTACGAAACTAGCTCTGAAATTGTCCAAAGTGCTAGTACTGAAGTGCCTACGTGTCCAAATGATGTGCATTGTGTAAAAAATGAGTCCAAAAACGAAGTGACTGAAACATCTAGCGATAACCTGCTCCACTTTTTAAAAGTTGCTTTCCTGCTCGAATCTGATGACGAAAAAGAAATCAGTGATAATTCAGACGATGAAAGGTATATGAATACAGATAAGAATGAATGTACTAACTTTCCCTATTGTTCAAAAGTAGAGTACTTAAGTGGATCTGATGGTGGGGAAGGGTGTAGTGATGACTCCAGTGAAGATGAATTTTCAGGTGTAAACGAAAGTGAATATACATTTACTGAAAGAGGGTATGAGAAAATTAGTGACATTTTTCCAAAGCAAGATACAGAAAGTGAAAATGGGCCAAAACCGAAGGAATTATTCAGTAATGTAACACAGGGGCATAATTTGCAGGAACCTCCAGATGATACTATACTGGGGCAAGCCTTAATAAATGTTTTAACTGAGTGTAAATTACAGGAACATAAAGAACCACCTGATGAAATGATAGCAGAGCAGGAGATGTTGTACCTTGCTAAAGACTTTGAAATTCCAAAACCTAAAAAGCCACCTGATGAAACAAAACGTTGGCAAGATCTGAATAGCTTAGTGAAAGATGTAGAAAATAGGAGGCCTAAAAAACCACCAGACTTAGTAACTATTTAATGAACCATAAAATACTGCCATGTTAATAAAGAGACTGGGGGCAGGATGTATATATATTGTTAAAGTAATGTATGTCTTTATTATTATTGTATCTGAGTGTTACCTGAAGGTGAATTATTGTTTTGTTGATCCTGAGACCTGGGGGAGGTTGCTTATTTATTGTAATGTACTGTATGACTCTGCTTATGAGCTGTTTCAATTTTAATTGGGTACTTATTGTTTCCAGTCTAATTATGGAGATAGAGCCATCTAGTATGAGAAACATGAAAACTTTATGTATGAATATGCTTATGGTAACTTAATAAAAGTGCAAACAACTCCTCAAGATAAAAATTAATTTCAAATATACTTAAAAGACCCGAAAAGGCTTATGTTTGCATTATGTGGTTTACTTAAAGACACATGTCCTCAAAAGAGGGTTGTTAAAGCCTCAGGGGACATGCACTCTTTGCATTGTCAGGTGCCTGACGAGCACTAGGTACCTCAGGCATTCCCAGCACTACTTCCGTTTCTTTTCGTGCTGCCAACCTTCCTCTTCATCATTCAGGACTTTTACTATCTTCTTTCCTTCTTCTCTATCAGAATAAACTGAAAAGTATGAAAATAGTGTAGAATACTGTGCATTGTTTGTGGACAAGTAAATCAATAATTAAACTGGGCACACTAGAAAATGACCAATATGAATGTAAGTATTGTGAATATTGTAAAGAGAAAATGTAATGGAAAAGTACAGATGAGAAAAGAATAGGTTACTGGGGAAAAAAAGGTAAATGAATGCCATAATATGACTGAATGTAAATGTTTTTTTTTTTTTGAAAATAGGGGCAAATATGATATTGAAAAAATATATGTGTTTAAAACTGAGGAGATAAACGTGACTAATGTATGTAAAATAGATGTGAGAGGTATATGTCTAGGGCCACCAAAAGTGGGTAGAAATCACTTGCAATAGGATGTAAAATTATTGTTCTGATCTTGTTATATCTGATGACCTAATTGTGTGAAAAAAATAATTAAACTAAATACTGACTTTGAAAGAAATGTTACTGAGTAAGAAAGTGGGGAGAAAACCCATAAATCTGGGACTCTCAAATAACTCCTGAACATTGTCATTGTACCAAAAATGTCATTTAAAATTTATTTGATTAATGTGTATATTACCTGATTTTGTCATGGTGTAAAGATAGATTTAATGTAACCAGTGTCTAATTACTGTTTCAAAGTTGCAGGTATCATGTTTTATACCATTAATGCAATTTGTACCAAAAGTGTGACAGAATGATGAAAAACTTGGAGATGATGATAATGAACTGCTCAAAAATATGTTGTTGGGCAACGAAACAAGACAAAAGAATAAAAATGTTATGGTTCTGAAGTTGAGAGCTACCAAATATGCTATGTGAGCTGTAGCCAAAGGACTTGCCATTGTAGGGCAAGGATCTGATAAGTGGTCATGAACTGCCAAACCTAGAACATGGGGCAGTGTGTCAATTTAAAAATGTGTTTTCCTTGCTGTTTTTAATATAAATTGTGTTTTTGAGCCTAAATGTTTATAGATAAAGACTGCCAAACCAATAATGGGCAGAATGTGTAACATGAACTGTTGTGGCGTAACAAGCTTGCTACGCCACACTGGGAAGGGAGCCGAAAGAAAGGCACGTGTACACACACGCCGACTGGCGTCAATTCTGGAACAGGATACGTTATGACTGCTATAAAGAAAATACGTAGCTGCTTTATACTTAACTTTTAATCACTGCTTGTGATACATCTCTCTTGACTATACAAATGAGACTCGTAAGATACATGCACTGTTACAATTGGCGCCTTGATAGGTCGTAGCCATGGACTTAGCGGAAGGCTATTCTAACTGTCTCTCGGCAAATGAGAGGAAGGCTTCGTCCGTATTGTAGCTAGCAATGTCGTCTGTACAACTGGGACGAGTGCTCTATCGTATATCGAGACCTGCCTTGTGGTAATGGAAATGTCGTGTGGCTAGGGCCTCCCGTCGGGTCTTTCGATTTGACGCCACTTCGGCGACCTGCGCGTCGATGGGGATGAAATGATGATGATTAGGACAACACAACACCCAGTCCCTGAGCGGAGAAAATTTCCGACCCAGCCGGGAATCGAACCCGGGCCCTTAGGATTGACAGTCTGTCACGCTGACCACTCAGCTACCGGGGCGGACTGCCTTGTGGTGGCGCTAGGTCTGCGATCACACAGTGGCGACACGTGGGTCCGACATGTACTAAATGGACCGCGGCCGATTTAAGCTACCACCTAGCAAGTGTGGTGTCTGGCGGTGACACCACATTCCTCCCCCGCAAATCGGCGAACGGTCGTGTGATAAGGCTTCCGCCCGCCGTGGGGAGGACCCCATGTTGACGTATGCGATGAGGTGGGGAGCCTAACAACAGGCGAGGCTGTGCCAACCGCACCCGGCCATTCGGTCCGAGGGGATCTAGGAAACGCCTGAAAACCTAGTCCAGGGTGCACGTCAACATGCGGTGTAAGCGCCCGTAATGAGACAGGAGGGGCCGAAGGGTCGACCTCCATTGCGTCGGGGTACCCGACGCGCGAGGACGTCATGCGGTCCGGAGCGGGCAAGAGTTCCATGGCGGAGGACGGCTGGTCACGGGAAGCGATCGGCGGCGCGTGACCCAGGGAGGCGCCGGGCGGCCCAGCGAAGCGTCGAATGCGGGCGGCGCCGGCGGGAGAACAGGCGGCGGCGGCGGCGGCTGCGGCGGCGCGTCGCCATGGGGCAAAATGGAAGGCATCGTCGGTAACACCTGGGGATGAGGCGAGCCAGTAGATGGGTCCCCAGGGCGCTGACCGGACGGCACCGTCGCTGAAAGCAGACGGGGAGCGGCAGAACCCGTGCGACGACAGAGGCGCAGCTGATTGAGATGCCGACGCACCTCACCAGAGGCCCCCAAAACCAAATACATCGCGCGGCCGAGGCAGCGAAGAATGTGCCCTGCGAGCCAACGCCGTGAACCGCGATAGTTGCGATAGAATACAACGTCGCCTGGAGCAAAAGCAGGAGGCTGCCGCTGCACAGGAACCTGATGCGGCGGATGCAGCAAAGACATCAAGGTTCGATGAGGACGACCGTGGAGCAACTCAGCCGGCGAGCGACCATCTCGGGGCTGAGAGCGATACGAGGACAAAAAGAGCAACAACGCGTCCTCCCGAGAATGCGACTCTTTCAACTTCAACATCTGTGACTTGAAAGTCCGGACCAATCGTTCCGCGGCACCGTTTGACTGAGGCGAAAACGGCGCGGATGTCAGATGTTGAATACCATTGGCCTGGCAGAATGACTGAAATTCGGCGGACATGAATTGTGGGCCATTGTCGGAAACAATAGTCTGCAGAAGACCTTCAATGCAAACGATAGCAGACAACGCTTGGATGGTGGCAGAGGACGTCGTGGAAGACATCCGGACAACAAAAGGAAAATTACTGAAGGCATCTACCAGAACCAACCATCGAGCATTCCAGAATGGACCAGCAAAATCAATGTGCAAGCGTTGCCAAGGGGAAGTGGCTTTTGGCCATGCAAAGACTTTCCGCGGCGGTGCGGATTGTTGTTCGGCACACGCCATGCAAGAAGAGCACATATTCGTAATCGCAGCATCGATTCCGAACCAAGTACAGTGCTGACGAGCAAGTTGTTTCGTTCGCACTATACCCCAATGTCCTTGGTGAAGAAGCCGTAAAACAGAGGACTGTAACGAACGTGGGACCACGACTCTGGACTGATCATTATCAGAACGCAACAACAAAACACCACGTCGAACAAAAAGTCTCTCCGTATGAGCAAAAAATCGGCGAACCAACGGATCCTCTATCCGAGACTTTGACAAAGGCCATTGCGTAGCAACAAAACGCAAAACGGTAGCAAGGACAGGGTCAGCAGCTGTGGCTGTAGCGACACGACGAAAATCAATCGGAAACGATTCGATCACTTCATCGGTTTCCGAATCAATGAACAGGCAAGCAAGTTCGGAAGAATCGAATGCTCTATCCTCAGCAACAGGCAAACGGGACAACGCATCGGCGTTTCCGTGCTTAGCAGTGGACCGATGCAAGATATCGTAGCGGTACTGCGAGAGGAAAATAGACCAGCGAATGAATTTCTGCGCTGTACGTGGAGGTACAGGCTTGTTCGGATGAAAAAACGATGTCAAAGGTTTGCGGTCTGTGATGATGGTAAAGTGACGACCATACAAGAAATCATGGAACTTAGTAACACCAAACACGAGAGCCAAAGCTTCTTTCTCTATCTGTGAATAATTTCTTTGCGCAGACGAGAGCAATTTGGACGCAAAGGCAGTAGGGCGATCATGCGAGCCAACTTTGTGCGCAATCACAGCACCGATCCCGAAATCCGATGCATCTACCATCAACAAAAGGGGTTTCTGGGGATCGAAAGGCGTGAGGCAAGTATTAGAAAGCAACGCCGATTTCAACTGGCGAAAGGCGCGTTCGCATTCCGTCGTCCAGAGAAACGGAACACCTGTACGGCGCAAGCGATTGAGCGGAGCTGAAAGGGAAGAGGCATTGCGCACATTCACTCACACCTCGTGATTCGAAATCGGGTAATGTTCTTGCGACCGCAACACGCAATGCGTGAGGAACATTGCGCGCTCTGAAAAATTTCGGTTGCGCGTTTACGTTCAGTTCCAAATGTGCTGCATAGTTTTTAGCGCAACCCAGGCCCGGTGCAAAAATGTCTGCAAATTCTTCACATAGCCTAGAAACACTGTCTGTAGGCACAGTCTGATTCACTGATAGGCTCTGATTTACAATAGACATGTTAAACAACTGAAATAAATCTAAACCAAACAAGTTCACTGCAGTAGACGAACGATGAACGTAAAATGACACAAGTTTTGTTTGTCCCTTGTATGTTGCAAGAAGAGTGCACTGTCCTAACACAGGGATCTGCTGTCCTGAATAACTTTTTAACTGAACATTTGCGGCATGCAACGGAGGTTTGCCCAGTTGTTTGTACGTGTCGTGATTGAGCAATGAAACTGCAGCTCCGGTATCGAGCTGGAATGGTATGACCTTGCCATTAAAGTCCAAATCTACAAAACGTTTTTTGTCCTGCTGACGACAAGAGCGACTGTCTCGTGCAATTCGAACTGATACAGGCACAGAATCACTTGCTAAGTGACGTGATTCCCGGCGACGTCGACGCACAGTTTTTGTGGGACGAACACAGTCACTGTTAGAGAAAGTGGCACTGGACGGGGTGGAAGTAACGACATGAATGTCCATGGGCGAAGGTTCACGAGCCGGAGTGTCCTTGGTTCGATTCCAGTGCGAAGCAAAGGGCCTGGAATGGTTGTGATTGTCTGATCTGAGCTTTTTCTGGCAAACACTTTGAACATGTCCTTTCCTATTGCAGAAAAAGCAAATAGCTTGGCGTGACGGGCAACTGTCACGCGAATGTCTAGTAGCACACCGCGGGCATGATTTCACTGCATTTGTGTGCTGGCGCGGCACACCTGGTTTAGAGCGTGGCGGCAGCTGCGTTGACGTGCGCGAGGGTAATTTACCGGGCCGCGCAGCACACCCGGCGGGCCGGTTAATGTTACACACTGCTTGCGAAGATGCAAATGAGTCCTGAGCACAGTCAAGTGTGTTTTGTCTATCCAATATGTCTATCACTTGTTGAAGGGAGGGATTAACTAGTTTCAAAATTTGCTCCCGTATGCGAACATCAGAAACGTTCTGTGCAATTGCATCACGTACCATTGTATCTGAATAAGAAAGGCCACAGCCACAGTCAAAGGCACAGTCCCTAGTAAGTCCTTGCAATGTTGCTACCCACTCCCTATTAGTTTGACCGGCCGTACGTTTTGTACGAAAAAACGTATACCGTCTTGCAACCACATTAACTGTTTCTTTGAAATAGGCATCTAAAGCAGACAAAATTTCTTTGTAGGACAGAGTTGCTACGTCGCGTCGGGGAAACAATTTCAGTATCACACGGTAGGTGGACACACCGGCACAAGAAAGCAAAAACGGCTGCCGCTCATTACCTTGAATTCTGTAGGCGGCTAGATGAAATGCAAACTGGCGGGACCATTCCGTCCAAGTCTCGTGGGTTTGGTCAAACTGGCGAAACTGCGGTGCAACTGCATGTTGTGGCTGCGGTAGCGGTGAAGCGGCGGCTGCCGCATCGGTTTGAATGGCACGTTGACCCTGGACGAGCTGTCCAAGGGCATCCAATAACGCCTGCGTCTGCTGATTCTGCAAGCGATAAAATTCGGACAGTACATCTGGCGAAGCCATGACACAAGTAAATGTAAGCAATCAGAAAGAACACTTCTCTCGTCGCGAATCTGTTGTGGCGTAACAAGCTTGCTACGCCACACTGGGAAGGGAGCCGAAAGAAAGGCACGCGTACACACACGCCGACTGGCGTCAAGTCTGGAACAGGATAACTATTGAATGGTAGCAAGAAAAGTACGTAGCTGCTTTATACTTAACTTTTAATCACTCCTTGTGATACATCTCTCTTGACTATACAAATGAGACTCGTAAGATACATGCACTGTTACAATTGGCGCCTTGCTAGGTCGTAGCCATGGACTTAGCAGAAGGCTATTCTAACTGTCTCTCGGCAAATGAGAGGAAGGCTTCGTCCGTATTGTCGCTAGCAATGTCGTCCGTACAACTGGGGGGAGTGCTCTATCGTATATCGAGACCTGCCTTGTGGTGGCGCTACGTCTGCGATCACACAGTGGCGACACGCGGGTCCGACAGTACTAAATGGACCGCGGCCGATTTAAGCTACCACCTAGCAAGTGTGGTGTCTGGCGGTGACACCACATGAACTGCTAGCACTGAGGTAAGTAGTGAAGTAAGTTAGGTTTTTTGATCAGTGTGTTATGAACTGATTATTCTTATTGAAGTCAGTGAAAAGTTATTATAAAATATATATGCATTCTTATTCAAATGGATGTAGATGTTTGTTTTGGACTGCCTTGTTTTAAAAATACAGCAGTGATAGGGTCTGAATAGGTTAATGTGTTTATGTTCAACAAACATTTTGGACTGCTATTAATGAAAAGCAGGTTTAAAGTTAATTGTTTTGAGAAAACCTTGAAAAGTTACTTTTGTATTTAAAGAATCATTTGGAAAAGGTTCTCATAGCTGTTTGTGTAAATATTTGTGCATATGTGGGTGCAAGCTGAAATTTTGAACATTACATTAACTACTGAACCTTGTGAAAAGGACTATGATCATTAACATGCTTGTGTGGCTGAATATTTACATTCCTTTAAAATTATTGAAAGACAAATTTCTGCTTTGTTATGTTACAATGTTCTGTGCTATTGTATATGTGTTTACTTTTTTTTTTTTTTTTTTTTTTTTGAAGGCTGTACCTTTTCTACTAATTTGCAGATTATTTGTGTATTGTTTGTCCGTTTTTTTTTTAACTGTATGTGTATGGAATGAGCATGCTTAAAGGTATCTTGTGTAACGATGCAAAATGAGTTTCCTTAAACCAGTGTGAAAATGAAAATTAGTGTAAATGACTCCTTTCTGAAAATGTTTTTGGAAAAACGTATAAAATTTTTTAGTGTATATGCTGTATGTATGTAATATGTAATTTTTTTGTCCCAACTGAAGTTGTGTGGTATAATTTTTTTTGTAGCCAACACCACTTAGGTGTTATAGATGTTTCCTTGAAGTATCCCTTTACAGGAAACTTCAACGAAACATGGGGCATGTGTAACACCATAGTTCTAATGTTGTACTGATTTATATCGCTTTTGTTTCATTTAATGTTACATCGCTGAGCCTCTGTAAATGTGTGTGATTGAATCGATAACATAAAACTGTATATTTCTTTCTTTGCACGAACTTTAATGTCATGACTTGGTTCTATGCAATTTAGGATATCTGTCGTTTAAATGCTTTGTCCCATTTGGAGGGAACAAAATTTACTGTATATAATTGTAATTTTGTGTGAATAATTTTTTGTAGAAATGTCAATATGTGCAAATGTTCTGTTTTATTTGATGTATTTGGTTGCTGTTATGTAAATTGCTGATCCTCACTTAAGGTTCTTAGCTAGTTTGTATGTAAACGGTGTAGTGGTTCCCCTTGGGAACGGAACTGTGTAGCGTGCGCGAATTGTGGTTGGCCTAGGTGGAAAAGGTGGAACTGATAGTCAGTCGGGGACGAGCCAGCAGTCGGAGACGAGCTACGAGTCTGTGCACTGCCATGTAAAAGATGCATATTGTTCTGCTTCCGAAAGAGGCTTTTTCTGCTACTTTCCAATGCCTCGGATGGATGGATAAATAACTGGAACGATTCTGGATTTGGTATTCATCATCGCCACCAAGAAGGGCCAGAGTCCAGCAATTCTGCCTGCGAATCCACCTACCAACATGCAGTTGCCACCACATTGCGCAATCGCTGTAACGTAATACTATAACGATATACAGTGAAGGATCAGCTTAATGGATGTGCTAATGTGCTGAAATATAAGGTAATTTATATCTGAATTTATGTACCTACCTTGATTTTTCTCCGCATCATAACACCTCTCAGGGTCCTCTCCGTTTGAACTAAAGTGATTACCGAGTGCCCTTACTGAAAGTACATTAAAACCCAGTTTTCTAATTAATGCCCCTTGAACATAGTAAAGAGAAAGTTAAAGTTAATGTGGCAAGAGGGTGAGTTACAGTTAATTGTGTGCAGGCACTATTAGCAGCTGATTGGCCTCCACGGGTACACTTCTGCGAATGGTTCATCCAACAATGTGTCAATCGTCATTTCAGTGCAAATGTTCTCTTTACGGATGAGGCTTTATTCCAACGTGATCAAATTGTAAATTTTCACAATCAACATGTGTGGGCTGAGGAGAATCCGCACGCAATTGCGCAATCACGTCATCAACACAGATTTTCTGTGAACGTTTGGGCAGGCATTGTTGGTGATGTCTTGATTGGGCCCCATGTTCTTCCACCAACGCACAATGGAGCACGTTATCATGATTTCATACGGGACATTCTACCTGTGCTGCTAGAACATGTGCTTTTAGAAGTACGACACAGCATGTGGTTCATGCACATGTTTGTACACTTCTCAACAACAGATTCGGTGACCGATGGATTGGTAGAGGCGGACCAATTCCATGGCCTCCACGCTCTCCTGACCTCAACCCTCTTGACTATCATTTATGGGGGCATTTGAAAGCTCTTGTCTACGCAACCCCAGTATCAAATGTAAAGACTCTTCGTGCTCGTATTGTGGACGGCAGTGATATACAATACGCCATTCTCTAGGGCTGCATCAGCGCATCAGGGATTCCAGGCGACGGAGGGTGGATGCATGTATCCTCGCTAACGGAGGACATTTTGAACATTTCCTGTAACAAAATGTTTGATGTCACGCTGGTACGTTCTGTTGCTGTGTGTTTCCATTCCATTATTAATGTGGTTTGAAGAGAAGTAATAAAATGAGCTCTAACATGGAAAGTAAGCGTTTCCGGACATATGTCCACATAACATATTTTCTTTATTTGTGTGTGAGGAATGTTTCCTGAAAGTTTGGCCGTACCTTTTTGTAACGCCCTGTATATGGCAGTCAATTGTATCTCAGCAGATTACGGCCCACCGGTTTCCGCAGGTCATCGAATCCACATATGCAAGTACAACATGCTTCATACATACAAACTTTTAAATCATAGGAGGCCTAAGGCTACGTCTAAATGGTACTAGGCGTATTCGGAAAGTAAAGTCCGATATGGTGTGAAATGGAAACCATTGTGCAAATCGGTTGGAACTTTGCACACAAGTGTTGGTCAGCGTCTTTAGTGTGCCTGTCGATAGCTTCACGTCGCTCTTTTCAGTTCAGAGCCCAAAGTGATCACGGAGAAATGCCTAAAACAACAGTGTCTCCCGCCAAGAATGTGGATCTGGTGAGAGATTTCGCCTGAAGCTGTGCAGCCCACCTAACATAAATGTCATGCGTTTCTATCTTCAAGGCAATTCTCAGCCGCATTCTGGAGGGTCAATGAAGACACTCCTGTAGCGTTTTCTATGTGAAGTGTTTGATCACCCACAATATAGCCCTTAATTGGCTGCTGACATGAACTGTTGACTACGAAGACAACATTTTGGCACACGCAACGAAAGGCAGACCAGCGCAAAGCACAGGCGGTTGCTTTCTGTGACGAGGGTACTGGAATGTTTGTACAACGCCACGACAGATGTCTAAGTAGGGGCGGCGACTAGAGAGGTAGTTGGAATGTGTGGCTAGTTACTGCGAATAAAATATTTCAGGTTTTCATTGTGGTTTCCATTTCGCGACCGATCGGACCTTATTTTCCGAACAGGGCTCGTCTGTGATCCCATCGGATATACAACGTGATAACTTCTGGTTTAGATAGCCTATAAAGTTTTACAGCAGTCGTTATTTTTCTGACATGTTAAGGCAGGTGGCTCCACCCAGTTTTCGCGATCTCTTTGGAATTATCTTTAAATAACAGAAAACGGGATGTTGCCTGTGCTATCGTGACCTACTTCGATATTGACCTGCCTCAGTAGGTAAGGTGTTCCAATGTTACTCTGCCCAGCACTTTCTCCAGATCTCTCACTCACTGAAGACGTGTGATCATGTGTGGCCAAAAGACTGGCACGGTACCCGCCACCACACACCAGCCACTATGAGTGATGAACTCTGTCGAACAGTTGAAGCCATAAGAAATGCTGTACCCGTATGTCTCAGCCCTGGGGCCGTTGTAGCTGCCGGTGGCGGCCCCTATGCGTACTCAATTTCGCGCTCTTCTTTGTTTGTCATCAGTGTTCCGTCTGGCCCTTCACGATTTCCTTTCCTCTACTCTTGGCACAATAATTTGTTGGCTAATTCCAAACTGCGTCTTCCCCTACTGTTTTTACCCTCTACAGCTCCTTCTAGTACTATCGAAGTTCCTCAGTGATGTCTTAACACATGTCCTACAGTTCCCTCTCTTCTTCTTGTCGGTGTTTTCCACATGTTTCTTCCTTCGCTTCTTCTACGGACAATTGGTTTATCCTAACATTATCCGTCTACCTAATCTTCAACATTCTTTTACAGCATCGCATCTCAACCGCTTCGATTTTTTTGGGCCAAACGTACACTTTTACAAATTGCACCCTCAAATTAAGGCTCATGTTTGATACCACTACAATTCTTTTGGCGAAGAATGCACTCGTTGCCTGTGCTAATCTGCTCTTTACGTCCCATTTTGCATCCTCCGTCATGTGTTGCATTTCTTCCAAGATAGCAGAATTTCTTAACTTCGTCTACTTCGTGATCACTAATTTTGATACCGAGCGAGGTGGCGCAGTGGTTATCACACTGGACTCGCATTCGGGAGGACGACGGTTCAATCCCGCGTCCGGCCATCCTGATTTAGGTATTCCGTGATTTCCCTAAATCGCTCCAGGCAAATGCCGGGATGGTTCCTTTCAAAGGGCACGGCCGACTTCCTTCCCCATCCGCCCCTAATCCGATGAGACCGATGACTTCGCTGTCTGGTGTCCTCCCCCAAAAAACTAACTAACTAACTAACTAATTTTGATGTTAAGTTTCTCGCTGCTGTCATGTCTGCCACTTTTCATTAGTATAACCTTTTTTCGGAGTGCTCTCAATCCATATTCGGCACTCAACTGTTCATTTCATTCAGCGTGTCCCGTATTTCTTGTTCACTTGCACTGTTGGTAACAGTGTCATCAACGAATCTCATCACTGATATCCTTACACCCTAAATTTTACTCTCACTTTTTATCTTATTTTTATTGCTTCTTCGTTGCATAGATTGAACAGTACGGATGAAAGACTGAATCGCCATCGTAAAAACGTTTTAGCCGGAGCGCTTCATCCTTGCTCTTCCAGTATCATTGCTCTGTCCTTTTTTTCATATTGTACGCTGCCGGAACAAAATATCCAACACCCTCAAGGACAAGGCCGTTTTCTTGATGAGGCGACAAGTAGTTCATCATTGTAGGAGTATATGATAGCAAATTCAGAGCAAATGAAACGCATATGTCACGGTAAAGGGTGATCAAACACTCGCATCATCACACAGTGGACCTCTCTCTGGCGGCTAAGTAGGGGTTCTTAAAGATGCCGAATGGCATGTTGCGATAGATTGTCTAGCTGCGATTCGGCAGTGGTTCTTGCAGGTCCTGCAGAACAAGTAAGTTTCTGCTTCATTGGGTCCCGTACATGCTCAACTGGGGAGAGTTTTGGTGATTTTGCTGACGAGGATGGTTGCACATCGCGAAGAGCGCTTTGCATCGTAGCAGCTGTCTGTGGACGTGCAGTATCTTGGCCAAAAAGCGCATCACCTTTCGTCGAAGAAACGACAGTAGGGCACAGGACATAGCCTGTGGCATGGAACAGGCACTAGTTGCTTTACCGTGCGGGAACACCAAATTTGACCTAGAGTTGTAGCTGATGGCTTCCCACAGCATGAAACCTGGGTTAGGTCCCCTGTGTCGTGGGCGAATGCGTTCTGGAGTAGGCAGCTTATCAGAGCTTCACCATAGAAGTGCACATCAATAGTTTACTTACAGACAGGATCCTCTCTGATCACTGAAGACAACAGCGCCAGTCCACTCTCAGAGCCAGTTATTTCACGACACCAGAGCAGACCTGCTTGACGGTGTCCTGCTGTCGGTGGCACCGTGGGCAGAGGCACGCGTGATCTTAATCCTGCTGGAAGCAGACGGTTCCCCAAGGTCCCTGATGGCGCATCAAGTGCAACGTGTTCCCAGATGTGGCCCTGGATGAGCTTCTGTCGACTTCTGCTGATCACTATGTGTCGACCTTCCACGTGCGTCTACACTTCATGGACGTCCGGTACCTGGTGTACCATTGTGGGAATGTTCCACAGACCAATGTTGAAACCAGTGAAAAAACCACCAACACATTGTGCCCAACATGTGCAGCAATCCATCGATAAATCCATCCTGCTTCTCGAGGCCCACAATACTATCACATTTAAATGCCTGAAAGTCTACATCACGAGTACATACTCGTTGGTGGAGCATGATTGTATCCTATGTAATGTGTCAGGAAAATCCAACACCTTCCATGAAAACTCTGACATGATAGCCAATCCGGCAGTATGTCACATAGCTCCAAATAAGTCCTGACATTAAATTAATCAAAGTAATACGATCAACGAGTGAGCAAATGGAATACCACAGACTAACACAAGAACGCCTAAATGCATGTCATACCTTCCCACCGTGAAACAGACGCAGTTTCGAGGGGAGAAACGAGAACAGAAGCCGAGAGCAGAATCGTGTAGGCTAGGAGGCCCTACGATAAGGGACGGACACCCACGTCGCCAGCTGACCGCCAAAACCACCCCCCAGCCCATGTTAAAAGATAGAGCCCTCTAGAAGAACAGTATAGATCTTACAATAACACTAAAAGGGCCACATCAGCTCCAAGTTTTAGCGTGAGACCTTTTCGCGTCTCTGCTACGTTGCATACGTTAAAAACATTGCACCACCATGAAAAGTATAATGTTTCACATTGGATAGACAGAAGTTTTGTAGGCGGAGCTTAAGGTTAACATTGAGACGCTGACTGGTCAGTTGAAAACACAGCCAGATAGCTTTTTTAAACCAACTTCGGTAAATTGTAGTAAGGAGAAGTTAGGAGAGAGTAGTTTCCGAGACGGCGAGGTGCGTGGAGCTGTGCCGCCCGCCGCCCCCTGACGCTGCATAAACACCGACAAGGTAATGAACGCAAGCGATGCCACATTTTTGAGCGCATAAGGCTTCACTCAGAACTGTAGAAGTCTCATTTGTTTCACGCCCTTTTTGCGTAACACTAGTGTCGATCGTCAATTAAAGCTCATGGTATTCACATTTGCTACGTAAGTTAAAATCTGAAACGCGATGATTTTTCTGTTATACACTCCTGGAAATTGAAATAAGAACACCGTGAATTCATTGTCCCAGGAAGGGGAAACTTTATTGACACATTCCTGGGGTCAGATACATCACATGATCACACTGACAGAACCACAGGCACATAGACACAGGCAACAGAGCATGCACAATGTCGGCACTAGTACAGTGTATATCCACCTTTCGCAGCAATGCAGGCTGCTATTCTCCCATGGAGACGATCGTAGAGATGCTGGATGTAGTCCTGTGGAACGGCTTGCCATGCCATTTCCACCTGGCGCCTCAGTTGGACCAGCGTTCGTGCTGGACGTGCAGACCGCGTGAGACGACGCTTCATCCAGTCCCAAACATGCTCAATGGGGGACAGATCCGGAGATCTTGCTGGCCAGGGTAGTTGACTTACACCTTCTAGAGCACGTTGGGTGGCACGGGATACGTGCGGACGTGCATTGTCCTGTTGGAACAGCAAGTTCCCTTGCCGGTCTAGGAATGGTAGAACGATGGGTTCGATGACGGTTTGGATGTACCGTGCACTATTCAGTGTCCCCTCGACGATCACCAGTGGTGTACGGCCAGTGTAGGAGATCGCTCCCCACACCATGATGCCGGGTGTTGGCCCTGTGTGCCTCGGTCGTATGCAGTCCTGATTGTGGCGCTCACCTGCACGGCGCCAAACACGCATACGACCATCATTGGCACCAAGGCAGAAGCGACTCTCATCGCTGAAGACGACACGTCTCCATTCGTCCCTCCATTCACGCCTGTCGCGACACCACTGGAGGCGGGCTGCACGATGTTGGGGCGTGAGCGGAAGACGGCCTAACGGTGTGCGGGACCGTAGCCCAGCTTCATGGAGACGGTTGCGAATGGTCCTCGCCGATATCCCAGGAGCAACAGTGTCCCTAATTTGCTGGGAAGTGGCGGTGCGGTCCCCTACGGCACTGCGTAGGATCCTACGGTCTTGGCGTGCATCCGTGCGTCGCTGCGGTCCGGTCCCAGGTCGACGGGCACGTGCACCTTCCGCCGACCACTGGCGACAACATCGATGTACTGTGGAGACCTCACGCCCCACGTGTTGAGCAATTCGGCGGTACGTCCACCCGGCCTCCCGCATGCCCACTATACGCCCTCGCTCAAAGTCCGTCAACTGCACATACGGTTCACGTCCACGCTGTCGCGGCATGCTACCAGTGTTAAAGACTGCGATGGAGCTCCGTATGCCACGGCAAACTGGCTGACACTGACGGCGGCGGTGCACAAATGCTGCGCAGCTAGCGCCATTCGACGGCCAACACCGCGGTTCCTGGTGTGTCCGCTGTTCCGTGCGTGTGATCATTGCTTGTACAGCCCTCTCGCAGTGTCGGGAGCAAGAATGGTGGGTCTGACACACCGGTGTCAATGTGTTCTTTCTTCCATTTCCAGGAGTATATATATATATATATATATATATATATATATATATATATATATATATATATATGATGACTTTTGAATATTATTACGGTGAAGACATTGTTCTCTATCAAAATCTTTCATTTGCTAACTATGCCTATCAGTAGTTAACGCCTTCAGTAGTTAGAATCTTTTATTCAGCTGGCAGTATTGGCGCTTGCTGTATTGCAGTAGTTCGAGTAACGAAGATTTTTGTGAGGTAAGTGATTCATGAAAGGTATAGGTTATTGTTAGTCAGGGCCATTCTTTTGTAGGGATTATCGAAAGTCAGATTGTGTTGCGCTAAAAATATTGTGTGTCAGTTTAGTGTTGATCAGAATAAGTAAAGAGAGAAATATCTGAGTACGTTCAGTTTTGCCCAGCTGTTCGAAAATCAAATAACGTAAGGGGTTAACCAGTATCATAATTTTTCTAAGGGGATGTTTCACTCTGATTATAATTAATTATTCATCGGTCACATGACAGACTTTTCCTTTTTTCCTGATTAACCCATAATTTTGATATCAACTGTCAAGCCTTCCCTACGTTACTGACTGGAGAATTTAGCTGAGTCTTGGGCAGCCATCTGGCTAGGAAACAGTTGTTATCTAGGGGCTGGGGATGTGCCCCCAGGGGAGGAGTTAAACTGGCACCTAAAGACTGTCGCCGCACGGTGCATGGCGAGCCACTGCAGCGACTTGTCACGTAAGCAGGTGATGGCAGAGTCAGTGCTGTTACGTGTTCGGCGTCGAGGCGGCGCGGCACGCTGGCTTTACGTTGCTCGCTAGCCACGACCTGGATGCCAGTCATAAAAGAGTGGTGTAAAAGAATAGCGTGAGATGGTCAGAGAGGTAGATAAGAACTTACACGGCTCTTGAGAGGATAAAACACTTGTTTGGGAACGGAATGTTGGCCGTTCTGAAAGAGTCGGTGTGCCGCGACTCAATCACCAGGGCATGGGGCTGGCTGTCCCAAGCACTGCAGAAAATAGTAGGAAGGAAGATGGTTGGACAGTGCTGAAAACAGTAGCTTGAGTGGGAGATGGGACGCTGTTTTCCGAGAAGTGACAGCGCAGCTGCTGCTCGCATTGGCTAATGCAGAAAGTTTTCTCAAGTGTCGGAGGTTGTTGTTAAGTTGTTAACACTTTCTCAACTTGGAAAAATAAGAGACTGGCCAGCTTTTCCGGAGGTGAAAGTGCAAGTTTGGTTACGATGTCTCTCATTGGGAGAATGGCTAACGAACTTTGTGACGAAAGACGAGAGTGCTTTGATGGGGTTTCTGAGAAGATTTGGGAGCAGAGAGGAGTTTGTACACAGTTAACCGTCGGATTTTAGACGAGCAAGTATCATACACTTTGTTATGGGCTTTTAGATGAGAAAGTAGCAAAACGACTCAAAGAGACTTCAATCTCGCCAAGCTCTTAAATATTAGATGGAAAAGTGTAAGATGGTGGGCAGAGACCAATTCGGAGACTACTTTCGTCAGGTGCGGCTCACATCCATCACCTAAAATGCCGATGTGATTGGCAACGCACTCCACATCGCAGTGGAGAGGAAATACGGCAAAATCTTTCGCCTCCGTAGCGTAGCGGTAGCGTTAGCGCATGCCATGCAGCCGGCCCTGGTTCGATTCCCGGCAGGGGACTGTGTGTGTTGTGTGTCCTTCATTATCATTGTCATCATCATTGACTCGCAAGTCGGCGATGTGGCGTCACCTAAAAAGGACTTGCAATACGGCGGCCGAATCCCCCGAATGTGGCTTCCCTGCCAACAATACCATACAATCATCTCCATTTACGGCAAAATCTTGCTGTCAAGGCGAAGGGGAGATGAGAGCAGATAGGGATATGTAGAAGCGTTTTTCTGTTGTTTCTTTTATTTAGTGGGATCTTGTTTAGGAATTGTATAGAATAATTGGTGGCTCACTAATGATTCATACACTCTAGTGTTTTGAACGTGATATTCTTAATATGACGGGAGACAGAAACAATAGTCATGTATTTAGCTGTTTGCTGGATGAGCTCTCAACTGATAGTATGATCCTTGGCTTTACTCAGCCCCCATAGGCTTTGTCGTACAACTCTCGCATCTTAGTGAGTCTGCTTACAGATTTTATGTTTCAGCTTCCTTTTATTTCCGATCGTCCGGAATTAGTACTGTGCTATTATGAAACTATGTATTTGTAATTGACTGAACTTAACTATTAGAAAAAAAGTGTTATTCTGGCTACACCGTTAACCCATACCCTACTTTTACTATTTCAGTTTTAAGAGCAACATCCTGGACTGATTTGTTAGGGCTATTAATTTTCGAATGTTTCAGTTTTTCATTTTGCATCTGAGTCCACGCCGAGCTATCTACATTTCTATAGTATTCAGTGGATGCAGCTACTGACAAGCCCTAACCACTTTGAAGCTGTAGCCAAAAAAGTATAGTTTTAAGGCTTTTTTCTCATCTGGTGCTTATTTCCGAGGCCTGAAATGGGGAACTCCCAAATCAGACGTGGCAAGCGAGTGGCCACGAGGCAGTATTTTGGGTGCGAAACGGCACGGAACGAGCGTCGCTTTGGAGAGACGCATTGTGGATTCCCGACAGTATTCGGAAAGTGTATTTTCGCGTGTTGCATCGACTTTGAACGCTGACGTTAACAGAAAATCTATGTTACAACTTTATTTCAGTATCATGGGGGCTCGAGCTGGCTTTTAAAGTCACTCATGCTTGCGAAACTATGCGAGAGTTTAAGTGAATGGTATTCACGAAACTTTAATTGCCTCTCGCAGTTTCTGAACTTCGATCAAATTCAGTGGTGCTGGATAGGTATTCATGGTCACACCTGTGCAAGACAGGTACTTGATTGCGAAGTACCGCGCGTTTCGTTGGCTAATGCTGCTGCAAAAACATATATACGCTCTCTAACGTTCAATCAGTGCAACGCGAAACGTTGATTCTCATTAATACGTATAGCTTTCAGTAAACAAATACCTGAATTAAAATCCCGATGTGTCGCGACCGTAATATGCGCCACGAACCAATACCACTAGAGAATTAATAGTTCCAGGCTTACACATGGAATTACAGGGACTTAATATGACGATATGTGATCGCCATTTGCCAATCAGTGAGGCATTTTGACATACTTTGCTCCACCATCCGGTGGGTAAGCGGACTGACCGGTATTTATTCTCCAAGTGATGAAGCTATCCAAGCAGTTTCCTTCTCCAAGATGATCCGCAAATATATCAGTCCTTCCAGTCTTTTCCAATCGTCGCCATTTGGTGTAAGCACTGCTAGGTTGCTAGCAATGTAAGGAAATGTAAAGCACGTCCACGAACAGGCGAGTAGGATATCGACTATTCGTCAGAATTAACCACAAGACAAATATCTGGACGTAACTGTCCCCAGTGACCCCCGCCTTCCCCCCCTCTAAGATAGATCAATCACATTCTAGATGCCACGCTGTGAACAGAAATCTTAGTAGGGGAATACCTCATCTCGTATGGCTTAAAACGGATAAATATTATTTTTAAAATACGAAGATGTGTTATCTTACACCCATCAAGGAAATTCATTTGTTAATACACTCCACTTGTGTACAATCGATGTTTCTTGCTATATCTTAAAAGAAAATTTACGATCTGTTCAATGTTAAGTACTAACTGTTATCTGAAATTTAATTTCAAAAACAAAGGTAATGTACTAAATTCAATGACGGGAAAAATCGCAACACCAAAAAGTAATTAATGTAGAATAATGAAATTTCGTGAATACATTTCTCTGTCATGATTTATGGCAGCGGTGATCACGAAAATGTACAGTCGCAAGAAGACTGCACTCCCGACGGCCACGTGGCACTAACAGGACCATCGTATGCGGCGTATGGCTCTGTCGCGTTGTATTGCAGCTTCAGCAGCAATTTGAGCAGCAGTTGGCACCACAGAGACACAACCAACTGTTCCAAATCGGTTACCTCAGGAATAACTCCGAGACAGATGTTCTATAGCTTACATTCCACCGATCCCAAGCCACTACCATTTGCGACTCACTGGTGACAAGCGAGAGCCCAATGGAGGGCAGAGTGGAGGTCTGTTGTGTTTTCTGATGAAAGCTGGTTCTGTCTCGATGACAGTCATGGCTATGTGCCTTCTTTGCACGATAGCAATGGAGATACTATCGAAGACAGTCCTGCCAAAGCAGAGTTACTAAACACAGCCTCCCAAAATGCCTTTACAAAAGAAGACGAAGTAAATATTCCAGAATTCGAATCGAGAACAGCTCCCAATATGAGTGACCTAAAAGTAAATATCATCGGAGTACTGAAGCAACTCAAATCACTTAATAACAGCAAGTCGTCTGCTCCAGACTGTATGCCAGGTAGGTTCCTTTCGGAGTATGCTGACGCATTAGCTCCTACTTAACAATCAAATACAACCGTTCGCTCGACGAGAGATCCGTACCCAAAGACAGGAAAGTTGCACGGGTCGCACCAATATTCAAGAAAGATAGTAGGAGTAATCCACTGAATTACAGGCCCATATCGTTAACGTCGATATGCATCAGGATTTTAGAACATTATGAATTACCTAGAAGGAAACGGTCTATTGACACACAGTCAACGTGGGTTAAGAAGACATCCTTCTTGTGAAACACAACTAGCTCTTTATTCACATGAGGTACTGAGTGCTATTGACAAGGGATTTCAGATCGATTCCGTATTTCTGGATTTCCGAAAGGCTTTTGACACTGTAACACACAATCGGCTCGTAGTGAATTGCGTGCTTATGGAATATCGTCTCAGTTATGTGACTGGATCTGCGATTCCCTCTCAGAGAGGTCACAGTTCGTAGTAATTGACGGAAAGTCATCGAGTAAAACAGAAGTGATTTCTGGCGTTCCCCGAGGTAATGTTGTAGGCCCTTTGCTGATCCACATCTATATAAACGATTTGGGAGACAATCTGAGCAGCCGTTTTCGGTTGTTTCCAGATGACGCAGTCTTTTATCGACTAATAAAGTCATCAGAAGATCAAAACAAATAGCAAAACGATTTAGAAGAAATATCGAAATGGTGTGAAAAGTGGCAGTTGACCTTAGATAACGAAAAGTGTGACGTCATCCACATGAGTGCTAAACGGAACTCGTTAGACTTCGGTTAGACGATAAATCAGTCTAATCTAAAGGCCGTAAATTCAACTAAATACCTAGGTATTACAATTACGAACAACTTAAATTGGAAGGAACACATAGGGGGAATGCTAACCAGAGACTACTTTTGATTGGCACGACACTTAGAAAATGTAACAGACCTACTAAGTGCCTACACTGCGCTTGTCCGTCCTCTTTTAGAATGCCGCTGCGCGGGGTGGGATCCTTACCAGATAGGACTGACGGAGTACATCGAAAAAGTTTAAAGAAAGGCAGTACGTTTTGTATTATCGCGAAATATGGGAGAGAGTGTCACAGAAATGATACAGGATTTGGGATGGACATCATTAAAAGAAAGGCGTTTTCCGTTGCGACGGAATCTTCTCACGAAATTCCAATCACCAACTTTCTCCTCCGAATGCAAAAATATTTTGTTGACACTGACTTAACATAGGGAGGAACGACCACCAAGATAAAATAAGGGAAATCACAGCTCGTACGGAAAGATATAGGTGTTCGTTCTTTCAGCACGCTATACGAGATTGGAATAATAGAGAATTGTGAAGGTGATTCGATGAACCCTCTGCCAGGCACTTAAATGTGATTTTCAGAGTATCCATGTAGATGTAGATGTAGATGTAGATGCAGATATGCCTTGGTTAGGAGGAGATCAGCTGAGGGCCTACAACCAACATGTCTGCTTCCTAGACTCATGGCACTTACAGCTGCAGTTATGGTCTGGGGCGCGGTTTCGTACGGCAGCATAACCCCTCTCGTCACTATCCCACGGACCCTAAATGCACATTTGTACGCCGACCTGGTCATTCGACCTGCCGTGTTGCTACTAGTGAACATCTTTCCAGTGAGTGCTTTTACTCGCTCACATGCCGCTGATGTAACCCAACATGCTCTACAGAGTGTCGACATTTTGCCTCGGTCTGCTAGATCACTAGATCTGTCGCCAGTCGAGCACATACGGAACATAATCAGACGATAACTCCAGCGTCATCCATGGCCAGCACTAACCATCCCCGTATTGACCGAGAAAGTGCAACAGGCACGGAACTACATCCCACAAACTGACATCAGACACTTGTACAACCCAATGCATGCATGTTTGCATACTTGTATTCAACATTCTGGTGGTTAACACCGGTTGTTAATGTACCAGCATTCCACATTTGCAGTGGCTTATTTCGCTCTTACATTAAGTTGTGACATTGCAATGTCAAACACTTAAATAATTTATCAGTGCCCTTATTAAGTTGCACTTCCGTCTAGTATTTGCCGCCTGAAGCTCGGCGAAATTAATCTTCTGCTACCCGATGTCCCGCTGCTAAGTTCGTCGTACGTTATAACTCAAAAAGAGATTCCTCGCAACAAAACGTTCTGAAATTTTCTATGGAATGACACCCTCTACACTGGAATTTGGTAGTGTTATTCGTCCAAGGAAAATCGTGAAAATGAGGAAAAAACTTCCGCGGTGAGTACAAATTTTCCCAGAAAAGTTCTGACCTTGAGCAGTCTCGTGGATTTTCTACCACAGTCCGTCCGGCCGAATGTCTATTCCGACGTGCAGCGTCTTGGGATTCATATACCTAAGCAGTACAACTCGATATAAAGTCCCAGTTTCGTTTCAGATTAAACAACGATACATTTTTCCATACTCTCCTTATACATCAGGAACTAGCGTTCGGATTTAACTTATTTCGACTTTGTCAATTCGTCAACTTTTAGAATACCAAAAATTCACAAGGTGGCTGAATTCCAACAATACGTTCAATTACCCACGTCTACCTAACCGGGTCATTAACACCGAAGTGAGTTATTTCGTTTCCTTCATTGGATTATTCACAACTCACAGGCGAAAAGCTGTGTGCCACAGAGTGCATAGCTTCTCTCTCGCAGTTGCAAATTACATATAGTCCATTATGCAATATTATTATTATTTTATTTTTTTTGGTGAGTAGTTTGAATTTTTTTGAATTGACCAACTGGGATCACGTTAAAAACTTCGGTTCCTCTTCTTTCTTTGTTGTTGTTTCCTACTCTACCAGTGTTCCCTCATTTTCTCCCCATGAAGTCTCCTCCTTTCTTCCGCCATGGTCTTGTAACATTACGCTACTGCGCACGATACTTATTAAAGCCTGTACTATGGTAAGTTAACGGGCTTCACCTTATAAGAAAGGATTTTGGTATATAAGTTGACCGCGTGTACCTGAATGGAGGCAAAATCAGACTTTCACCCACTCAGTAACAACAATGATACGTCAAGCAAGTCTGAACTGCAACTACACGTTAGGACGGACAAACACATCAGATGCTACCAAATTGTTAATAATACGGTCGCCAGCCTAATTAGGCATTAACTGAGTTTCTTCGCAGTACAAGTTGAAGTACGTTCATACAAAACAACACGTAATAACACTGCATACTATGGTAAATTTTAGAACCAGAAAATTTACTGAACTAACGATTTCACTTTCTGTACTAATATGGACAAGCCATAAATACACATCAATACACTATAATGTTTACTACAAACTTCGTACTGTCTACTGATCTGATTAAAATCGGGCATAGGTTACCCTAGAAAAAGCACTTTCGAAACACACATACAATATCAATTTTGAAATAGGTAAAACACTAATAAATCTTGGTTTTATATTGACTTTAACTTTGCTGGTCAAATCAGTTCAGTACACTTCAGAATTTAAATGAATAGAAAAGAAAAAGGGGGGGGGGGGGGCGGACCCTGAAACTGTTATGATCACTGTATTGAAACTATTAACTATTGAAAGCATTAAGCACTCAAGATTTCCAATGTATGAATTACTACTCTTTTTATCATATTTCCTGTTCATTTAACTACCATTTTATCTGCCTCAGCCAGCCGAAGTGGCCGTGCGGTTAAAGGCGCTGCAGTCTGGAACTGCAAGATCGCTACGGTCGCAGGTTCGAAACCTGCCTCGGGCATGGATGTTTGTGATGTCCTTAGGTTAGTTAGGTTTAACTAGTTCTAAGTTCTAGGGGACTAATGACCTCAGCAGTTGAGTCCCATAGTGCTCAGAGCCATTTGAACCATTTTTAGATCGAGATTCAGCTTTTTGCTTTGCCCTTTTTCTGACTAATTCTTTCTTTTCACTTAGCCCCAAACTTGTACAAGGTGGAAACTCTAGTTTTTCCTCAATTAAACTTTTACTTCTGCTGCCTAACAAAATTTCTTCCGGTGGAAATCCAGTAGATTCATGAAGTACTGTGTTCATGACGTTCTCAAAGTCCAATATAAATCTGCCCCAGACTCTAAATAATGCCCCTTCCTGTTTTTTCCAGAACACACCTTGGTTGACTGTGACATTGTCCCAAGATACGTTCCTGACCTGTGAACCATTTATATCTGGCGGCTTTTTCGGTTTCTGGAGTTCAAACTTTTTACTCACTTGAAGTCGTTGCAAAATAAACACTGAGTCGTCAGGTGGCTCTTTCTTTCTTTGTTCAGTCTCAACATCTGGATTTTGTTTTGAAACTTCATTATCAATAGAAACAATATCGCAATTAACTGTATCCCCTTTACATCTACATCTACATCTACATCTATACTCCGCGAGCCACCTTACGGTGTGTGGCGGAGGGTACTTATTGTACCACTATCTGATCCCCCCTTCCCTGTTCCATTCACGAATTGTGCGTGGAAAGAACGACTGCTTGTAAGTCTCCGTATTTGCTCTAATTTCTCGGATCTTTTCGTTGTGATCATTACGCGAGATATATGTGGGCGGTAGTAATATGTTGCCCATCTCTTCCCGGAATGTGCTCTCTCGTAATTTCGATAATAAACCTCTCCGTATTGCGTAACGCCTTTCTTGAAGTGTCCGCCACTGGAGCTTGTTCAGCATCTCCGTAACGCTCTCGCGCTGACTAAATGTCCCCATGACGAATCGCGCTGCTTTTCGCTGGATCATGTCTATCTCTTCTATTAATCCAACCTGGTAAGGGTCCCATACTGATGAGCAATACTCAAGAATCGGACGAACAAGCGTTTTGTAAGCTACTTCTTTCGTCGATGAGTCACATTTTCTTAGAATTCTTCCTATGAATCTCAACCTGGCGCCTGCTTTTCCCACTATTTGTTTTATGTGATCATTCCACTTCAGATCGCTCCGGATAGTAACTCCTAAGTATTTTACGGTCGTTACCGCTTCCAATGATTTACCACCTATGGCATAATCGTACTGGAATGGATTTCTGCACCTATGTATGCGCATTATATTACATTTATCTACGTTTAGGGAAAGCTGCCAGCTGTCGCACCATGCATTAATCCTCTGCAGGTCCTCCTGGAGTACGTACGAGTCTTCTGATGTTGCTACTTTCTTGTAGACAACCGTGTCATCTGCAAATAGCCTCACGGAGCTACCGATGTTGTCAACTAAGTCATTTATGTATATTGTAAACAATAAAGGTCCTATCACGCTTCCCTGCGGTACTCCCGAAATTACCTCTACATCTGCAGATTTTGAACCGTTAAGAATGACATGTTGTGTTCTTTCTTCTAGGAAATCCTGAATCCAATCACAAACCTGGTCCGATATTCCGTAAGCTCGTATTTTTTTCACTAAACGTAAGTGCGGAACCGTATCAAATGCCTTCCTGAAGTCCAGGAATACGGCATCAATCTGCTCGCCAGTGTCTACGGCACTGTGAATTTCTTGGGCAAATAGGGCGAGCTGAGTTTCACATGATCTCTGTTTGCGGAATCCATGTTGGTTATGATGAAGGAGATTTGTATTATCTAAGAACGTCATAATACGAGAACACAAAACATGTTCCATTATTCTACAACAGATTGACGTAAGCGAAATAGGCCTATAATTATTCGCATCTGATTTATGACCCTTCTTGAAAATGGGAACGACCTGCGCTTTCTTCCAGTCGCTAGGTACTTTACGTTCTTCCAGCGATCTACGATAAATTGCTGATAGAAAGGGGGCAAGTTCTTTAGCATAATCACTGTAGAATCTTAAGGGTATCTCGTCTGGTCCGGATGCTTTTCCGCTACTAAGTGATAGCAGTTGTTTTTCAATTCCGATATCGTTTATTTCAATATTTTCCATTTTGGCGTCCGTGCGACGGCTGAAGTCAGGGACCGTGTTACGATTTTCCGCAGTGAAACAGTTTCGGAACACTGAATTCAGTATTTCTGCCTTTCTTCGGTCGTCCTCTGTTTCGGTGCCATCGTGGTCAACGAGTGACTGAATAGGGGATTTAGATCCGCTTACCGATTTTACATATGACCAAAACTTTTTAGGGTTCTTGTTTAGATTGTTTGCCAATGTTTTATGTTCGAATTCGTTGAATGCTTCTCTCATTGCTCTCTTTACGCTCTTTTTCGCTTCGTTCAGCTTTTCCTTATCAGCTATGATTCGACTACTCTTAAACCTATGATGAAGCTTTCTTTGTTTCCGTAGTACCTTTCGTACATGATTGTTATACCACGGTGGATCTTTCCCCTCGCTTTGGACCTTAGTCGGTACGAACTTATCTAAGGCGTACTGGACGATGTTTCTGAATTTTTTCCATTTTTGTTCCACATCCTCTTCCTCAGAAATGAACGTTTGATGGTGGTCACTCAGATATTCTGCGATTTGTGCCCTATCACTCTTGTTAAGCAAATATATTTTCCTTCCTTTCTTGGCATTTCTTATTACACTTGTAGTCATTGATGCAACCACTGACTTATGATCACTGATACCCTCTTCTACATTCACGGAGTCGAAAAGTTCCGGTCTATTTGTTGCTATGAGGTCTAAAACGTTAGCTTCACGAGTTGGTTCTCTAACTATCTGCTCGAAGTAATTCTCGGACAAGGCAGTCAGGATAATGTCACAAGAGTCTCTGTCCCTGGCTCCAGTTCTGATTGAGTGACTATCCCATTCTATACCTGGTAGATTGAAGTCTCCCCCTATTACAATAGTATGATCACGAAACTTCTTCACGACGTTCTGCAGGTTCTCTCTGAGGCGCTCAACTACTACGGTTGCTGATGCAGGTGGTCTATAGAAGCATCCGACTATCATATCTGACCCACCTTTGATACTTAACTTAACCCAGATTATTTCACATTCGCATTCGCTAATAACTTCACTGGATATTATTGAATTCTTTACTGCTATAAATACTCCTCCACCATTGGCGTTTATCCTATCCTTGCGGTATATATTCCATTCTGTGTCTAGGATTTCGTTACTGTTCACTTCCGGTTTTAACCAACTTTCCGTTCCTAATACTATATGCGCACTATTTCCTTCAATAAGAGATACTAATTCAGGAACCTTGCCCTGGATAATCCTGCAGTTTACCAATATTACGTTAACTTTTCCTGTTTTTGGTCTCTGAGGACGGACGTTCTTTATCAACGATGATAATGTCCTCTCTGGTAAGCCGTCAGGTATTTTATCGTTTCGCCCAAGGGGGGGTCCCTCTAACCTAAAAAACCCCCGTGTGCACGCCACACGTACTCTGCTACCCTAGTAGCTGCTTCCGGTGTGTAGTGCACGCCTGACCTGTCTAGGGGGGCCCTACAGTTCTCCACCCAATAACGGAGGTCGATGAATTTGCAACCATTATAGTCGCAGAGTCGTCTGAGCCTCTGGTTTAGACCCTCCACACGGCTCCAAACCAGAGGACCGCGATCGACTCTGGGCACTATGCTGCAGATATTAAGCTCAGCTTGCACTCCGCGTGCGATGCTGGTTGTCTTCACTAGTACCGAAATACTCGTCATCTGAACTATCGTCAGAATCCGACAATTCTGGATCGCTTTCAGGTTCTAACATAAAAGCTTTTCTGAGACAAGCACTAAGTTCTCCATCTGCATTTTCGTCAGGCTTTAATTTTAATTCAGTATCCTCTTTTGGATAAACCGCCTCATTCTCCACTCTACTCACATCCACTGTTACTTCATATTTAGTGTAATCCTCGTGGACTTCAATTACTTTTAGGTAATTATCTGCCCCTTCTCCACGGTGCCTTTCGGTAGCAGCTTGTACTGTTGGCGGATCATTAACAGAAGTTACTTCCTCGTCAATGTTTAGGATTTCATCCTCCAATTCCTTCCTATCTTTAACCTTCGTCCTATCGGCAGCACGCGTACTTTGCGCGGCGCTATTTACTCTCTCCTCTTCAAATTCGGGCCACGTCACCTTATCGACGTCCCTACTATCTTCTTTTCCACTAACTAACTTCCTTGTCTCATACTCCTTCTTAAAATCCTCCCACTCACATTGCTTTAGGCCCTTGTACAGATCGTCGATCTGCACACGCCAATCAGTTACATCTGCTAATTCATTCTCGCCATTTACTTCATTGCTAACACTGCTAACCGCACCTCTCTGTGTATCCACAGTTTCATCTATTATTTCCTTCGCCACGGAATTACCACTCGTAATGTATTCACCAGTTCTTACGGCAATGTTCGTACCTAATGCTGCCACATTGCTAGCGGCTTCTCTCTGAACAGCTGCTCCGCTAGGCTGGGCCGTTGCCTTCTGATGCTCCACTCGCCTGTTAACCAGTATCGCTGTGCATGGCGAAGGTGACTCACTCGCGCTCGCACCTGACGCTTGTTTCGCAACAACACGCTGCGTCGTTCCACGCCTGTCTCTAACCTGTCTCAACTCTTTACTGTCAGTTCGGTAACCTTTCTTAAATTGGGGCCGGTATGTTCTGTCCGCTTCCGTTTGGCCCACAACGTTCGCGGAAATCAGTTTCCCGCGTCGTTATTATTTTGCGCAGTGTACCCTCTACCGCGACCTGGATAACTTCCTCTTCCTCTTCCTCTACCTCTACTTCTCTGTATCATGTTGACGCGAAACCCATCGCCGTCATTTCTCTCGTCATTATTACGGTTATTCCTGTTACTAAAATTTTGATGATTGGCACGACTTTCGCGCCAATGGTCTTCGTCTTCGACCCTTTCGAGAAACGCTTCGAAGCTGCGATGATTGCTTCCCACGTATCTCTTCGAATCTTCTGGAAGCTTTTTATATAGCTCCCATATGATTTCCGAATCGGATCTTCTCCCTCTTAAATGCGTCAACTTCCGGTACCAAAATTCGCAGAAATCTTTCAAAGAATTCCTGCCCCTGTTATCATGAAGCTTGGCCATGATAAACTCGCGCCATAAATGATCCTGTTTTTGTTCAGACCAATATTCTCCGGTAAACTTTTGCTTAAATTCTTCGAACGTCATTCGTTCGGTATTCAAATTAATTCCCCAGCGCTTAGCATCACCTCCTAAGGCGCTAATTACTACGTTTATCTTTTCCTGATCAGACAAGTGTTCAGGAAATATCCTCTCGCAATTTTTGATGAAATCTAACGGATGCCATCCGTTATGTTTCTTGGCGGGATCGAAGCGTTCCTCACCTTCTAACAGCTTCGTAAGTGGTGTGCCACTACAGACAACTCCAGGTCTATCTTTAATTTTACTCTCAAGATCGAAAATTTTGCCTTGAATTTTCGAAGTATTTTGTTCATATTTTTGTACACATCCGGTAACTTTCTCACCTAAATCTCTTTCAGTGTCTGAAACTGCCTTTTTCAATTGTGAGATTCCGTGTTGACATTCGTTTACGATTTCAGTTTTAAGCCCGAAAACTTTTTCGTCTTCTTTTGTTTCAACCAGAGGCTCTACTTTCTCTTGGATGTTGAGAAATTCAACATCAAACCTACTGTTAATGTTGTCAATTTCCCCCTGCATAGTATCCATATTCTTGTTAATTGAGTCAATTTCAAATTTCATAGTATTTACTACAGAGCTTAAATTACCTACTTTTTGTTCTACCTGTTCTATTTGTTTACTAATTTTAATTCCTTGTTCTTCGACCTGTGCTTTAAGCTGCCCAACGTGTGTTTTAAGCTGCTCGTTCTGTGTTTTGAGCTCATCAACATGTGTTTTAAGCTGCTCGTCAACGTGTGTTTTAAGCTGACTAACCTGATTACTGACTTGTTTCTGAAGCTGATCATTCGGCGTTTTGAGCTGATTACTTTGTGTTTTGAGCTGCTCGGCAACGTGTGTTTTAAGCTGACTAACCTGATTACTGACTTGTTTCTGAAGCTGATCATTCGGCGTTTTGAGCTGATTACTTTGTCTTTTGAGCTGCTCGGCAACGTGTGTTTTAAGCTGATTACTCTGCCCTGCAATTTGTCTGGTTAATTGTTCAAATAAATCGTTCATGCTTAAAATTTTCACACTATTTTGTTCTACGGAATCGGTGTGTTCTGATCCTACTTCAAAAGTTTCTATCGGTTCTTTCTTTATCTGTGGAAAATCAAAGATGTCAGTGGATTCGTTCACGTACCCACTATCATCTACAAAGTCATCCTCTACTTCCTGTTTTATCCCTTGCTATGTTCGAGGCAATCTCGACATTTCAATCTGTTCGTTAACATGTTCGTGATATTGTATGTACGCCAATTGTCTACCGCTAACGCCATCTGTTATCTGGCTGCGTACACTCCTGTCATTGCCAGCCGCATTTTCCATTTCGCTCGGCACATGTACTGTTTCTACGTTCTTGTCCATACTGAATGCAAATTACACCACACTACCGTACTTAACGTTCACTGCTATTTATTTTACTAATTATTATTGCAATTCGTGCCACTGAACATCCACTGTTCGGTATTCACATTAATTTGTGACCGACAACAACTGGATGTCCTGTCACGGTCGCCACTTGTAACACACTACGCTACTGCGCACGATACTTATTAAAGCCTGTACTATGGTAAGTTAACGGGCTTCAACTTATAAGAAAGGATTTTGGTATATATGTTGACCGCGTGTACCTGAATGGAGGCAAAATCAGACTTTCACCCACTCAGTAACAACAATGATACGTCAAACAAGTCTGAAGTGCAACTACACGTTAGGACGGACAAGAAACAACACATCAGATGCTACCAAATTGTTAATAATACGGTCGCCAGCCTAATTAGGCATTAACTGAGTTTCTTCGCAGTACAAGTTGAAGTACGTTCATACAAAACAACACGTAATAACACTGCATACTATGGTAAATTTTAGAACCAGAAAATTTATTGAACTAATGATTTCACTTTCTGTACTAATATGGACAAGCCATAAATACACAACAATACACTATAATGTTTACTACAAACTTCGTACTGTCTACTGATCTGATTAAAATCGGGCATAGGTTACCCTAGAAAAACCACTTTCGAAACAGACATACAATATCAATTTTGAAGAAGGTAAAACACTAATAAATTTTGGTTTTATATTGACTTTAACTTTGCTGGTCAAATCAGTTCAGTACACTTCAGAATTTAAATGAATAGAAAAGAAAAAGGGGGGGCGGACTCTGAAACTGTTATGATCACTGTATTGAAACTATTAACTATTGAAAGCATTAAGCACTCAAGATTTCCAATATATGAATTACTACTCTTTTTATCATATTTCATGCTCTTTTAACTACCATTTTATCTGCCTCAAATAATTAAACTTCATTACTAAACCAATTTCAACATTATCCTCCAACTTTGCCAGACCTATATATTCATTAACAACAAAGTTCTTTAAACATCATTCTAACATTCTGCAGGTAAGTATTGTTAACATAAACTTTAAATCTTCATTTCGGGACACTCGGATTGCACATGCGGGAAGGACCCTGCCTAGGTTAGTTGTGAGGATAATTAACTGATAGGACAGTTCTGGTAAAATTTAAGTTGTTATTGAGCAGTATGGAACAAAAGCAACACTGGTACACACGAATACAGTACTAAAAGTTTCAACCTGTTCGTGTCGAAGTGGCGGTTGGCGGGCGGCGAGATGACGAGGCGCAGAGCACACATACCAGCACAGCTATGGCTCTTGATGTATCGGCACTTGACTTCTTCATAGCGTCGCAATATTTTTCCATTTAGTGCCAATGGAATACTGCCATGCTGTATAGGCGTCGGAAACGGCACATCCGAGGCTGCACGAAATCACGTTTTCCAGGAGAGCCTCCTCGATCCAGAGCGTGTTTCTGAGACCGATGCCCAACTCCCACTACTACTGCTGAGCCCGTTATGCCGTGCCGCGCCCGCGTGCATTTTCCCGCGCTCGCCTGCCATCCACCTTTTACCGCTCCCCTACAGACAGGGTATTCACCAAAGGTTTTGCATTCTACATATCTTAATACATTGCCTACGTATGGACCAGGCGCACAATTACAACTTTAACATCTTACAACAGTTTCAACATTTCTTACATTTCCATTTTGTTATAATATTGCTTGCAATTTGACACAAACATTAATATTCACATCGAAAATTGTTTACAGTTTCTTTAACATAATGACATGAAAAGAAAAAAGAAATGAAATCAGAACATCGCTTACACTAATTTATCGAAAATCAGAAGAAAAAATTATTATATGTACAGTTGTTGTTGTTACAGTGTTCCTGATTTTTTATTTCTTCTGCTTTGAAAGCTTTCCAAATTTAGTATTTCATTTTTAAAACAAATTCTTTCTGATATTTCTGATTCTTTGATGTTGTTTCTTTCTATATTTTCCTTACTTCTGTAATCCATGCTATTGTCGATTTTTTTCTTCCAGTTAGTTCATTGTTAAGGTTAAGGGCACCCAATAGGTGGAAACACGGAATTTTTTATTTCTGCATATTAAAGTTTTACAACACAGCACACGAAAGTTCCTTAAATATGAAGACTGTGCTAAATTACAGCCAACTGAATGAAGTTAAGACGAACCTTAACGGGCGACAGAAACTTGAAGAGTAAAAGTGAGCAGACTAGTAATATCAGATTACTTAGACCACCCAGCTGCTTCACAGCACATACGCTCATTGGTGCATTCCGGTCACAGAATGGCATGTAATAGCTTAACTGTACTCGCACCTCTCCTGTAACAAGGCTGTGGGACACACTAATGCTTTAAACAGCCTTTTAGCCCCCAGACCAACCATACTAAAAAACGGCCGCCGCTGTTTGTGAGCTCCAGTGCAAACTGGTCCCTCAGACTCGCGTACAGTTCTCTCGTCGGACTTGTACTCTGCGACCACGCCGGCCCCGCACAACCACAGCGGACAACACGCCCCTCACTGCACCGCCCGCCCGCTCTCTCATTCTGCCAGCAACCGCATGACCCGCCATCTCGCAGAGAATCCCCGCACTACCACGGAACTAAACTTGAAGGACTCGACAGCAACCGACACGCCCGTTGATCGGAAGACTAAACCACGGACGACCATCGAAAACCAGAGAGGCACTACTCTGACCGCGTAGACAGTGCGTATGTCTCACCGCTATTCAGTTTGCAATCGAGTTCAGTGTTAATGACACCCTATCTTACCTTGATCTCTTAATAACGTTAATAAAACAATACTTTCGTTTTTAATGTCTACCGAAAACCGTCAGCCACTGACATCTTACGCCACCATTCTTGAAATCATCCCACGAAATATAAAAAGGTTGCCTTCCGTTCGCTCCCTCACTGCCTCCATCATGTTGTGGGGCTGCACAGGCACTTTAGATAAGAGCACATCATCCTTATCGTAAATATAAGCATGAATTTCTTCTGCTTCTCCACCTGACAATTCAGTATTTTGTAGCTCTTCCCTACCGTTACACTGCCGCGCCTTCTCTTTCTCTTCCCACTTAGAAAGCGTCTCTAACTCGGTATCTATCAAATACTGTGAGTGGTCTAATATTTCTGCAGTATCATTGGATGCTGCCGACCCATCATCCGAATCCTCAGTTTGAGTATTCTGATCTGTCATACTAATTACTGTAATTACTGGCTTAGGAAAGGCAACCACCTGGTGAGCGCCAGTATCCTCATAGACGGGAACTAGTTTTCCAGCCTCTGCCTACTACTGTTACCTTTATTTGCATTATAGTTAACTGGCACAGCATTGCTCTCAACACTGTTCTTTACTTGCACATTTTTGTTAGAAACAAAATTACTATCATTTGGATGCCATTGTTGGTTCTGGTAATTATTTCCCCAATTCCCACCTTTCTTAGGATGGCGAACACCTACTGTTCTGATGTTTACATTGCCATTCTGCTCGTTCTTAAAATTGAAACGTCCCTTAGAAAAATTTATACACGACTGGGCTTAAACTGACACAAAATGTTTTTAGCGCAACGCAATCTGACTTTCAAAAATCCCTACAAAAGAATGGCCCTGACTAACATTAACCTATACGTTTCACAAATCACTTACCTCACAAAAATCTTGGTTACTCGAACTACTGCAATACAGCGAGCACCACTACTGCCAGCTAAATAAAAGATTCAAACTACGGAAGGCACTAACTACTGATAGGGATAATTAGCAAATGAAAGATATTAATAGAGAACAAACAATGTATTTACCTTAATATCATCAAAAGTCATAATATATATAGGAGTTCATAACATCCATTCTTACAAATATCAAAACTACGCCATTTCTCTCTCCACATCCACCACTGCTGGCGGCTCACCTCCAACTGCGCAACACTACGCGCTGTTCACATTCAGCTGCCGCTGCCCAACACTACAATCGCAGACAACAATGCAAACTAGCCACAGACTGCACACAGCATAGCCAGTGATTTTCATACAGAGCGCTACGTAACATTGCCAATAAGAAAACATAAACAGCCTACTTACAAAATTACTACTAGTGTTATTAGCATTTCTGTTGTTACGTGCTTGCTCCTCATTGGCAGCCACACGCTCTACTCGTTCCAAATATTCAATGAAACGATCCAGATTGTCTCTAGGGGCAGATATAATTCTAGTTTGCCAATACCATGGCAATTTGGCTTCAAGACTTAGTATTATCATTTCAGGTTTTAGCTTTTCCGCCAAATGTGACAAATGTGAGATCCATGACCTGGCAAACTCTTTAATAGATTCCTTGCCTGAATTGAAGCGTTTTCCACTCCAAAATTCTCTCAACACTTCATTTTGCTTATTAATAGACCAATACTCATTAATGAAAGCTGATTTAAATTCCGCTAATGTTTTACATTTCAACATAACATCAGCTGACCAACGCATGGCGTCACCTGCTAAATGGCTTCTAATAAATGAGATTTTCTCTCGTTCAGACCAAGTTGGTGGAATCACATCTTCAAAGTCGTTCCAGAAATCTAGCGGATGGATATTTTTATCTGGATCGAACCGCAAGAACTGCCGACATCCAATAAATGCGGCGTTTGCAGCTACAACTTGTTGTATACTACCATTACTAGAAGTTACTGAAGCTACTTTATTCTCAATGTTAGCAAAGTTAGTACTAATATTTTCTACTCTCATTTCAACATTATCTACTCTTTGCACAATATGAGTAGTACCAGTTTTGATTGCATCTACTTCTGCTTGACGTATGTTTACTTTTATATTAACACCTTTAAACCTATCCTAGCACAGTTCAGATTCCGCCTCGATCTTTTCTGTTAATTTGTGCTCCAGCTTCGCATCTTCCATTTGGAAGTCTGTGCGAACCTCAGCAACTTCGGATTTTACTGTTTTATACATTTCAGAAAATTGTTGAGCAACCTTTTTCTTAATATCCTCATTATTGTAATCAATTTTATAATTCAAACTGTCCAGATCCTCTTTCAACTTATTGCAACCAGCCTGGAAGGTATTGTCCATTACCTCCAATCGTTTATTAAAATTAGTTTGGCTGGCCACAATCTCATACTTTAATTCAGCATTACTGCTTTTGACCTCAGTTATTTCAGACTTTAATTCAGCTGCCATTTTAGCATTACTGGTAGCTATTGCTTGTAATATAATATTTAAGTCAATAGCCCCAGTATCTTTGGGTTGCTCACTAGATGGTTTTTTATCACACTCAGGTGATGAAAAACTAGCTCCAATACCAGAATCATCAAAACGAAATGAAACATCTGATTGATCAGTAATATCTAACTTATCCTTTTTAAACTCTACCAGCTCTGATGACTGTTTCGTTTTTAACTCATCAGATAAACTATCATCCAATAAATTAACAATTTCTGATTTCTGCTTTACTACAGGGGTCTCTATTATTGAATCATTGCCCCTTTTCACACTACTGTCAGGAGACAATACTTCATATTTCACTTTAACATTACGATTTTCATGCATATTTACACATGAACCGTTGTCTGGATTTACAGTTCCCTCAACAGACATAGGTTCTGATTTAAGTTTAACCTCAGTTTCTTCTGGCGGTTCCACCGCCAACAGTCTTTTAGTGCAGGTTATTAAAAATTTTAACAGCTTTTCACTTGACTTAGTTCCTGGCGATGCCGGCAGCGCCACTAGACTCAGTGCCAGCTCCGTCAATCCAGTTGTGTTGTTAATCCAATTGCGTCGTCCACATGCACACGTAACACTATCACTGTTCTATTACTCAGTTGCGTGTCGCATTTCACTCCCGAATCCGAATATTTAAAAATCACTTTCACTTTTACTCAGTTTCTTTCCCGGCCGATGCACCATATGTGGGGCGGCGGGTGGAATAATTGTTAACGTTCCTAGTCATTTATTTATGCTATTGTTTGCCGTTCTCAACACTGGCTCTCTAACTATAATATTGGCAACCAGAAAGTGATTAGCAAAATGTGAAGCATGTAATTACAATTCCTAGTGCCCACTTCGTCTGAGAAATACATTTATAGCTACAGCTTATAGCACTAAGGAATTAGGAGATTGTCTGGGATTCATAATCAAAAACCATTCTCTCTAAAATGTTCACTATATTCTGAAAGCCACAGACCAGAAAGGATCCACACAATCCAACTACCAGAGCAGTTCAGAGTCTAATGCACTGATGCAACTATAACTGTTCAAATAAAAATGTTTAAGTGAATGCTCGCCATAATTTGATGATAATGTTCATCAAACGCCACGCCAATAATGGTAGAATGTCTGTCCTGCGGCGGCACGTGAAAATGCGACATACGCAAACTAAAGATAGATCATTAACGTCATCCCAAAATTAACACTTCACTCGAAAACGATTTCATGGTTACTCGTATCCAGAGTAACTTATTACTGCATCCGAGGCTGTTTATATCAACGATACCGACGCGGATGCGACGCAACTCCCGGCACAGGTGGTGCGCTAATCAGCATCTGGAGAGAACTGGGGCCTTCCTTTTCTCGCGCAGCGTTCTTACATATAAAGCCGCGGTGCGGATGGCTAAGGGAACGCCTGATCAAATCTACTCTCCCGACTAGCCGTTGGGCTAGTGATGCACCACTTTAAGTTATCGAATAAATCATTGCTTCCTTTGCTGATGGCTGATGAAGCTCTCAATTTAAATGTGCAATCAGCACACAGGTAAGTAATCATAATAAAAGTCTGACGTGGCTAAGTCAAATATTTTGGGCGAGATAATTAATGTAATTACACTACACGTAGTAGACGATTCCTGAACTTGCCCTTTGGAGATACGCTATCGCTATAGTTTTATAGTTATTCAGTTGAAACTTATCACATCTTTATGATTTTAGCGGATCTCCCTTCTATTTAAATTTAAACATCCTAGCTTTATTTATTCGCCTACTTAATCTATCTTGTTTCCTTAATTTTTAAGATAAAAACCAGAAAATCATGAATTTCAACTAAAATTTTAATTTGTGAGATCCAGAATACTGTTTCTACTAAATTATTATGCAACAGGAATCTAAACATAAATTTTTAAGTTTCTAGCTCTTTTCTGTTGCGCCAATGATTTTTACAGAAAAACATCGAAATTTCGAAAATGGTTAAAGTTATTGAACTGATATCCAACACATATTGATTTTGTATTACTCCTGAGATGCTAGAAACGTTTCAGGTTATTTACTTGATTTTTAAAGTATTGCGCAACATTTATGACGTCAGAGCTAGTTACAGCAGACTGACTGGCACACAATGGAAAGACTGATGTGAATTTTATAAGGCGTGAGTAGGCTGCTTCCCTACAATGTTCCACTAACACCACAGGCTTATGACAGTGAATACAAGGTTATTCAAAGTGCTACACTTGCTAATGTTATCGATAATAATTTTGTTCACAATATTAATAAAGAATTATCGATCAAGACAATTTCTTCCACTAACTACTCCACTTTCTCTATCACTTTATTATCTATTAGGCAGAACGACATAAACAACAAAAAGTACTACCGCATGCCTTATTGCGACCCATTTTCAGAAAGAATACTAAACATTTGAAAGAGAATAATATAAGTCCCGTGTTTTTTATGCCGCAGAATATAGGTGCCAAATATAGACACGGGGGTCAGTCAACCTATATAAGAACACCGGGTTTCTTCAGTTTTATGTAATGACTGGGCTCAGAAGTACACCCCGCAAATTGGCAGAGCTTTCGACATTCAGTTTTAAGATCACCTCAATCTGAACAGTTCAAAATCCGCACTAATATCTCACTTACGTGATAATCAGCATTTCATATGTCCACAATAACTTGAGATGAAGTGTGCTGTTTTAAATACTCAACGAATGGGTTCAGGTACAAATGGCATAACTGACAAAACTTGTAGTCTCTCTTCCTCACCGGCAAGGCCATTATTAAGGCTAGAAGTGATGTTACACGGTATGAGCGTGCTGTATCCTTGCGGTGACCAATTTTTAGCTAACAAGGAACCCCTGGAGTCTGAGGTCACAAAAGGCCAATGATGTTTTCGACATTCGACGCCCCACATATCGTCTACCATGCAACAACAATATTGGCTGCTAATGTCAACAGGGGGCGGCACTGGAGGTATCCAGTGGTGAGCACAGTATGAGGCTATGGAATGTAGATGAACAGTTTAGTCGACGAGAAACTAACGACAGTGCTAATGCCGTTGATAGAAAACAGAGCAATGCCAATGATAAACAAAACAAACATTGAATTATGTGTACAACAACAGCTGCTGAAGTTGACATTTCTCAGAAAGGAACCCCAGCAATGTCGCAGAGTGAGAAAGAAGTGGCAAATGAAGTATTAGCGTTACTGCAAAATGAATCATAACAATGTGTGGTGTCACATGCTCTCGACTGTACTGTAGGCGCCCCGGTGGCTAACCTACTGCGTCTGGCTCTCGGCATAGGCAACGAAACTTTGACAATATTCCACGTTTCCAACTCTTTACTATTCCGCGACACTACAGTACTGACAATGTACATGAGGAGCACAGTGAGGACGACACGTGCTTAACAAGTGAAAGTGATACTGAAACAGGTGTCGAGTCATGTACAGTAGTTCAACATCCTTGTCGGACAGGGAGCCACGAATCCCGTCTCCAGTGAAACGCAGCAAAGGACAATCGTTGTCCAAGGAGCGGGTACTAAAAATAAGTACATACATTGAAGATAATCTACATCTACAGCTACGTCTACACCTATATCTATACTTCGCAAATCACAGTGAGGTGCATGGAAGTGGTTATGTTCCATTGTACCAGTTATTAGGCTTTCTTCCCGTTACATTAACGTATGGAGCGCAGGAAGAATGATTGTTTGAATATTTCCGTGCGGGCAATAATTGTTCTAATGTTATCTTCACAGACCCTATTTGAGCGATACGTAGGGGGTTGTAGTATATTCCTAGAATCGTCATTTAGAGCCCATTCTTGAAACTTCCTCGGTATAGCTTAATTCCATCTTCAAGAGTCTTCCAGTTCAGTTTCTTCAGCATCTCTGTGACACTCTCTCACGAATTAAACAAACCTGTGACCATTCGTCCTGCCCTTCTCTGTATACATTCAATATCGTCTCTCAGCCCAATTTGGTACGGGTCCCACACACTTGAGCAATAGCCTAGAACCGGTTGCACGAGTGATTTGTAAGCAGCCTCAGTTGTAGACTGATTGCACTTCCCCAGTGTTCTACTAATAAACCAAAATCTACCATGGCGTATCGTCCATTGTTTGACATAATCCGACGGAAAGATGTTTTAATCGATCGAGTGATGACAGTTCATTGTGATTTTAACGCAGATCAGTATCGGTTTTATCAGTTGTTCCAAGTTACATGGGACTGTCCCTATCTCTTTTTCATTTTAGTTGCTGTTTCATTGTTTTTTAATCAAGGATCCGTTTCTATTCCCATTCCCATTTCTCCACTTTTATAGACGGAACATTCGTAATTAATGACGGTTTTACAAAATGGAGAAGGCTGAGAACTTTGCCTAGTTCCGACAACTGTTACTCTGTAGCATTCTATAATAGCTTACTGTATCGTGTGACACAGAACTGTAAGTAACCATTTTTTGCTATGAAATTTCAAATCGTGATTTTTATATACGAATAGGCCCGTTCTTTGTGGGGCCTGTGTATCCCACACCTAGTTTTCTAACAACATGCACAATTTTTTCTGCCTTATTTCAGTCTGTTCACTCAGTACTTTAAAATGTCTCAGACAATTTCACTTCCCCGTTATCAAAGTATTTACTTATAAAAAATTTCTGTGGAAATATACAACAAAAGATGGAACTTAAACCGGATGTGTGAGTCTCTAACCGACTTCAATAAGTACAGCTATTGTGGACTATTGGACTTTTCATTCGCTTTTATATCTTAATAATTTTAACACCTTTATGTTAACACCTGTTTTATGCTATATGAATAATCAATTAGTTACGTATAGTCATAGAACAGCCTTCATGCAGCTTTGTGACTGTTTTCGGTGATCAAGTAAACGACTTCTGTTAATGGAAATGAAACTGGAACAACTGAGACGTAAGGCAGACGCTCGCGTGCATATATCATGTATTTTTTTTGCGTTGTGACTCTATTGATTCTGTAACAAAGGATACTATGGTCCGATTCTTCTTTTCACGTCGGCTTACCGTTTATTAGAGCCTATTTCACTTCTGAAGATGACAGCTTAAACTGTTGAAACCGATAAAATGAATCTAATATTTTTGTGCCGCTGACGACAGATTTAAAAAAAATCTTTGTTGAAATAATACAGTACAACTTCTGAACTATGAACAAAATGCTAAAATGATCACCATTATCTATTCCGTGTAATACAAAAATCGTCATGTTGACAAGGTCTCTAACTTCAAAAGCAAAAAGTAATTATTACCACCGACCTCCAGTGTAATCCGCATCGCCGCGGACTTTTATCCAGAAAGCCAATGTTATTGCGAAAATTGGCGGATATGTCAGCATTCAAGCAGAACTTTAAATTTATAGCCTTTACTGCCCGTCCGGAAATCCGCTTCGGAATAAAATCGTAAATCATTAATCTACTAAATCAATAAAACTCATCTGCTGTGTATGTTTGACCGAGTGGGAAAGAACAAATGAGTAACAGACTCTGTGGGGAGGGAGAGTGACGCAGGACCGTCGCTAATGCGTGAGCCTCTGTACACAGAAGAAGCTGATTTCTGGACTGAAACTGTGCTACGGCTAGTGGTCAGTGAGACTTAGAAACACTCGTGAGCCATCCTGAATGCAGAGAGTTACCTCACTGCGTACATCGACGATAAATTTTTGCTTGGCAGAACCGTGACTGTTAAACCAAAAGTTTTGCTTTTTATGACGATAATAAACTAAATCTAGTGTAACAAAACTGCTCTTCACGTAACTATTTTTTTATTTCATGCAGAATACATAAAAGTGTTTTCATTCGGAAGTGCTCTGTTTCTGAAATGATTGATTGGGACTTTTATGGTTTCTAGAGCAGTAAACAGAAGTGCGGAAATCTATATGTCACTCCTTGTAAGACAAAAGAAAGCTATTTAAACTGCTCCTAGCACTTTACGTAAAGTAGTTTCATCTGGTATCGCCAGTATCTTTATTACCGCTGCAGACTGAGTGTCATGGAATAAGTGGTAGACTCTCCCAACCAGCTGAAATAATAATAATGAAATCTGGTTTTGCAGGACAGAGCGGATCAGGTTATAGTTGTGGAAAGGGTCCAAAATCAGTTAATGTCAGTTGCACAAAACATACAAACTTTATTTTCCTAAAACACTTAATCACACATGCCCTTAAAAGCATTCAAAACAATACGGCTGAAGGCCCAAACAAAAGTTATTAAAATTGCCTTAAGGAATACACACGGCTGAAGGCCTTAGTCACTAAATTTTACCTAAAAACTCGGATGAAGGCCACACACCGTAGATAGGAGAACTGAGGGCTTAAGGCCTGGATAACAAGAATTTTGATAGAGAAGAAAATTTTTAAAAGGTTTTAAACAAGTGACTTTTCAAATTTTAATTTAAGACGTCTGAAGGCCTTATCTTAAAATATTTCACACAGAGTTCGGCTGAAGGCCACATACTGAACGTAGAACCACTCAAGGCTTAAGGCCTGGATAACAAGAGTTTCAGATAGAGAAAAATATTTTCAAAGTTTTAATTTAAGATGGCAGAAGGCCTCGCACAGTACTTGAGACCAAAAGAAAATCACAGTCTACAACAACAGAACAGTGGTGTTCAAAAGTGCTCCAGGGGTCGGACTGGGGAGGAAACTCTCAGATAACTTTAGGTGAGACAGGCAGCCAAGCGTAATACTAAATAACCAGATGGCAACCCGACCCAGGGACGGCTGAAGGACCGACCAACAACCTAATCAATTCCCTTCCACCCGACCAACAGCACGACAACGGAAAAATCCACGAGGACGAAGGTACCAGCAGCACTATATCTTGAAAACTGGCGTCTAAATACAGTCAAGACACAATAAGCACTCAAAAATGTGAACAACACCAAAGGCTGTGGGACTACACGCCGTGCCGGACAGCATCAACACGACGAGGAAAAACACAATGGCGGAAAACTACGCTGACGACCAGGGCAGGTAACTGGAACGTTAACATCCACAAGGCAGAAGATACGGCTGGTGCACTTCACTAATAAGTATCAACCAATTCAATAGTTAAACACCGTACAGGAAGACGGCTGTAAAATTTCGCCGACTCCAACGCATCATACATTGCTGCTTGCGAGAACGGCCCAGAAAGCAACAATCGTCAATAAACGAAGAGATGTCACAGCAGTTGAGGTTTCATAACAGGTTAACTGATCGCTCAACTTGAGTGTCCAGGTTCGGTGGGCGACGAACTTTGCAGCTCTCGCAGCTAGCGCCTCACAAATCCGACCGCGCGTGCACGCCGCCAGCGGCCTCGGTCTGACTTCGCACTGTGGAGAGTTCCTCGCTGCTGTGTCCCAAACAACCCACTACCTGCAGCACGCAGACAGAATTAAATTAAAAGTTCCTGGCAGATTAAAACTGTGTGCTGGACCGAGACTCGAACTCGGGACCTTTGCCTTTCGCGGGCAAGTGCTCTACCAACTGAGCTACCGAAGCACGACTGACGCCCGGTACTCACAGCTTTACTTCTGCCAGTGTCTCGTCTCCTACCTTCCAAACTTTACAGAAGCTCTCGTGCGAACCTTGCAGAACAAGCACTCCTGGAAGAAAGGTTCGCAGGAGAGCTTCCGTAAAGTTTGGAAGGTAGGAGACGAGGTACTGGCAGAAGTAAAGCTGTGAGGACGGGACGTGAGTCGTGGCTGGGTAGCTCAGTTGGTAGAGCACTTGCCCGCGAAAGGCAAAAGTCCCGAGCTCGAGTCTCGGTCCGGCACACAGATTTAATCTGCCATGAAGTTTCATATCAGCGCACACTGCGCTGCAGAGTGAAAATCTCATTCAGCATTAAAATAGCTGCTCAGTCAAAAGCACACAAGCTACCCACGGTTCCACGAAAACACTTCCACAAACAACTCGAACAATACTAAAACCAATGACTGTCGAACAACAAGGACGAATCACAAGTCGACAGACACGGAGAACCTAGAAGCGGTCGGCGACCAAATACACGTTCGATGAGACAACCGACCGAACGACCAACCAAAGTCGTCCCGACTCAAGTCACGTGTGTCGGCAACGTTCGGGCGAGTCATGGCTGTCCGGACCTCACGGCTGCTCTGTCCCGACTCCCTTGATGTCCGTTCGCAATTCGGACACACGACGACCTGGAGACACTGGCTCGGACCCAACCACGCAGAGGGAACACTTGCCCACTGGCCACCCGACATCTCCGCACACGGAAGCAACCGACCCACGTCCCGCACGATGACCAATTGAAGGGGCCCAGAAGCGGTCAGAGAACCAAATACAAGTCGCCGATGAGACGACCGACCGAACGACCAACCGATGGTCGTACCTGCTCAAGTCTCCCTCCATCGGACAGTGCATGTGTGTCGCCGGCGGTTGGGCGAGCACTGGCTGTGCAGACGTCACTGGAGCTCCATCCCGACTCAACTCTCGACACACGACGACCCGTAAATACTAGCGGTGGCTCCAAAGATAGTACAACAGTGCTCTTATCAAATGGCTCTGAGCACTATGGGACTTAACTTCTAAGGTCATCAGTCCCCTAGAACTTAGAACTAGTTAAACCTAACTAACCTAAGGACATCACACACATCCATGCCCGAGGTAGGATTCGAACCTGCGACCGTAGCGGTCACGCGGTTCCCAACTGAAGCGCTTAGAACCGCACGGCCACACCGGCCGGCAAAGTGCTCTTATCGATAACGCTGCTGCTGCCACTCACGGGCAGGCAGACCAGCAACTTCGTGACGCCAGTAAATCTAATAAGAAACGAGGAGATAACACAAAATGACAAGCAATAAACGGCATGAACACGAGCCGCGCACGGCTCAAATAAAAAAAGGAGATACTGTTTTACTCTTCCCCACATCTTCAAGAATAAGATATGTTCCGGTTTATTATGCTGTGGTCGAATGGATTTCACATTGAAACACCGTTGTGGAGTACACTTTCAAGAAAGATCGTAACTTCTTTGTGTGTCTGATTCACAGCCTGGCTCGCTACTGACTGCGACAAAATTCCGTTTTAGGCATGCTCACGCGCAGTGGCGTGACGTCATATGCTCTGAATATCCTAGAGCAACTGGCCGTTGTCGGTTGCCATTGTCCAGTGTTAAATCACCCCATGGACAAGTCTTCCACTGGTACACATTTTCTTCAGCACTGGGATCCAGAGGTCGTTCAATTTCGAGCCCTCCTCCTTCATATTGAAATTCCTGGCGTGTTTAAAGGTCTCTAGTGCCTCTCTGTATAGCATTTCATGGTTTCCGCTTATTGTCCTTGAAAGGGACCTGTATGGAGGTCGAGGTTTGATGGTATGTGGTGGGATTATGATTGGTGCACATACACCCCTGCATGTCTTTGACACCTAAGTGATTGTGGTCGTATGTTGGCTGCAAAGCGTGTTCCACAACAACTGATCTATCAGTTTGACCCCTTCTACAAATGCCCTTGTGCTCTTCTAGTCGTTTTCTGACCGTCCTTTTTGTACGAGGGCTATTCGGAAAGTAAGGACCGATCGATCGCGAAATAGAAACCACAGTGAAAATCACAAATGTATTATTTGCAACACCTTCCAGCTACGTCTCCAGATAGTCGCCGCTCCGACTGTGACGTCTGTCGCAGCATTGTACCAACATTTCGGCACCCTCTTCACAGACGGCAGCCGCCTTTGCTTTCTCCCAGTCCTGTACGCTGATCTGCAGCTTGTTGTCTGTGCCAAAATGTTGTCTTCATAGCCGGCGGTTCCGTAAGCAGGAATGGAAGTCAGAGGGAGCCAAGTCTGGGCTGTACAGTGGACGAACAGATACTCCCCATCGTAAACGCTGGAAGAGCGTCCTCATAGCCCCTGCAGTACACGGCCGAGAATTGTCATGAAGAAGGAAATGCGTGACAGTTACGTTGTAAGGGCTGCATAAAATCAGGCGAAATCTCTCACAGGCACAGATACTTGGCGGGAGACACTGTTTTCTAGACAACTTTAAGTGTTCACTGGGCTCTCAGAATTGAAAAGAGCGTCGTGACGCAATCGACGAGCATATTAGAGACACTGTCGTACACATCTATGCAGCGCTTCATCGGATTTGCACTGTGATTTCCATTCCACGACCGATCAGACCTCACTTTCCGAACAGCCCTCGCAGTACCCAGGTACACCTGCCCACAGCTAAGCGAAATCCTGTGAATTCCTGCTTTTTCAGATGTTTTTTGAGCATCCATGGCCAATTTTAGATGGTCCTGTATCTTCTGGATCAGTTTGTAGGTTACCACGATGGTCCGTTTTTTCGTGATCTTTGCTGTGCCGGCGGTAACATCGTTATAGAAAGGCACGAAAAATTTTGATTTCACAGGCGCTTGTGCATCGCTATGATTTTTCCGCTGCAGTCTTAACGCTGTTTTTACCTCAGCAGACCAATAAACTCTCTTGAGTAGTGCACTGGTGAGATGTTTTAATTCAGTGTCAAGGAGATCTGGTTCGCAGATGTCCCTTGCTCTATCCACCAACGTTTTTCTGATGCCTCGCTTTTGTTGTGAGTGTAGGTTCAAATCCCAGTGTCCATAACGGTGTGTGTGTGTGTGTGTGTGTGTGTGTGTGTGTGTGTGTGTGTGTGTGTGTGTGTGTGTGTATGTGTGTGTGTGTGTGAATTTTTTGTGAACTGTGTGGCCTAAACTACCATCTTCTTTCTTGAAACGAGCACATCAAGAAAATTTAATCTTCTGCCTGCCTCCTCCTCCATGGTAATCTCCTGTTTAATCTGGTTGAGATGCCTGTGACAACGACGTAGTTCCTCTCGGCCATGCCTCCACAAACTGGGCTTAAGGAGCTGTCCATAGTCAAGTCACTCGTCTGTTCGTAGAACTCATCGCTCCATTTGAAATACGTGGTCTTCGTCGTGACATGGAGAAGGGAGATCGGTTTTAGCAGAAGATGCTTTGCAGCCAGGAGACCACCACATTCATTTTGATAAGACTCAATTGCTGGCAGCCACAAGCGGATACCATGGAAGGCTGTACAGAGGGGCCATAGAGACTGTTAAATACCCCAGCAATTTCAACAGGAAGGAGGAGGCCGTGAAACTGAGTGACCTCGCGATCCCGGTGCTGAAGAGGACGTCCACCAGTCTTCCACGGGATGATAGCAACCACGGACAACGGCAGCCGACTGCAGCCAATTCTGCTCGGTTACTCAAAGCATGTGAATTCACGACACTGAGCAGGAATTTTGCTGCAGTCAGTAGTGTGCCAGTTTGCGAATCGGACACTCAAAGAGTACCATTCCCCTGAAAATGTTCTTCGCAGATGGGAACATACATTTACCGTGCTCTCTTTTCGTTACATGAACCATGCCGACGTAGCGTTAGTTACACTTCCCCAAAGGGGAACAACCCTCCCTACCCTCCCCTCCCCCCTCTCCCACCCCCCCCCCCCCCCCTGCAGCAAGCAAACGGAGAGAACACTGGCCCTCTTTCCCGGCCTGCGCGCTACTATCCGTAAGGGCAGCATCACCCACCTAACGGTGGAGCTCCCAATGACCACCAAACCCACCCTCTACGCTCGTCCGGAGCTTTAATTAAAATCGACCACGGACGCAAAAGACGAGGCTTCCTGTGCTCGCTCGTATAATACCGACCCAAAGGGTCGCTGAGTGCAGTGTGCGTTCCGCTGCAACTTTGCTTCTGCCTGTCGTTATACTGCAAAGTCAGCTCACACGGGCGCAAAAACTCCCAAAAATACGCAAACTTTTGGGATAAGACAGTCACTCTAGTCAACACAGTAAACATACATAGACCCACAGGCACTATACACTTCTTCACAGGAGCACTTGAGAAGGAAGACCAAATTATATTCTATGATTGTAGAACAAAAATCTGCTTCAGTTGTCAGTAATTTCTTAATTCCTTCCAAGATCGGTTTCGAAGCATTAAACTTCACCTTCAGGTGCCACCAACTGCCAACAAGGGGGCGTGGGGGAGGGGCTACTAGTGCAAAAGTACTATGGGAGTGACATACCAAAATGAAAAGCTACAGTTGCGAAAATAAGCGAAACACAAATTGAGGCAGTCGAGGCAGTCAGTTATGGGAGGCGGTGAGGTCTCTCACCAACATCAAACAACGCGTGGAACTGGAACAAAGAAACTAACTTTGTGAAGGGGATGAACGCAATAACAATGTAAATAAATAAGTACCTGAACTTACGCCAGAAACCACAGTGCCCGCCTGGACGGCAGGACACGGAAGTCACTATTGCAGACGGGCCAGCAGCCAGATGACTGCGGCAGCCGAAGCGACCGACGTTGGAACCAGTGAGGTGGGAAACCGAAGTAGATAGCAGTAAAAGAGCGGGAAACGGTAGCTCACTGGTCCGCGCACCCACAAAAGCGTGGTTTCAAAATCGATACAAAACAGAGCTGCAAATATAAGAACAACTATAATAACAAACAAACACGACGAATCGGGAGAAAAGCCTAAAAGCCGAAGTGACAGAGCACATAAGATTAAAGAGATATTAGACAAAATACAACTAAAACAGTAGCTACGGATGATTTGCATCTAAAAATTTGGCAGTAAGAGAAGGAGAGGTAAGGTGTGGTAGGAGATGATACTGTTAGGATCGGTACTCTTGTACAGACGTGCCCTGAAGAGCAAAAACATCTTGGTGTAAGATGCTTAGTCAGGATTACAGCTATGAATGCAACAGAAATAACAATGTACGTATATAAGAGAGCACGGTGAATCCGCACAGTTGCAGATGTAATAAATGTGATCGAGAAGTAAAGGGGCTTGAAACTAGGACTAGGGAAAGCGAGTAAAGAAATTAAACCTACCACAGGATTAATGTAACGTCATGGTCTTCGAAATGAAATAACGTAAACTGTGTCACGTTGGCTTTGTATCTTATTATATTTATTCTTATATTTGCAGTTTTGTTTTCTATTCATAATGTGAACCATATTTGCACGGACCAGTCACCTCCCGTTTCCCGCTCTTTTGCGGCTATCTACTTCGGTTCCCCACTTCACTGGCTCCTACGCCACTCGCTTACGCCAACGCGTTCAGCTGGTTCCTGGCCCGTCTGCAACACTCACTTCCGCGTCGTGCCGTCCAGGCGAGCTCTGTGGGTGCTGGCGTAAGTTCAGGTATTTATTTACGTTGTTACTGAATTCCTGTCAGGAATCGTCCCCAAAGTAAGAGTTGTTTGACATGAGTGTGACGCCCCCACTTCCTCCCCTCCCCAACCCATATGTAGCCCTTATTATGTGAGAACACCACGTTTCACAACTGTAGCTTTCATTTTGGCATATCACCCCCTCCTTGTACGCTAGTAGCCACGCCCCCTCCCCCCTCTTGTTGGCAGCTGGTGGCGCCTGAAGATGAAGTTTAATGCTTCGAAACCGGTCGTGGAACAGATTAAGAAATTACTGGCAACTGAAGCGGGTTTTTGTTCTATAAATACGTTTGCCAGTTGTGAATCTCTAACTTAATCAAATATTTTAGATCCTGTGTATAAGGAGACTGCAACTGCTGCTGGTGAAACCGCTAAGAGCCGCAGCTGCACCCTCTACTTATTACGGAGGTACTGTGCGCAACGCTCGAGGAATTTAAACTTATGCAACGTACTAGCATGGATTAATCTTCCTCTTTACCTTGGCCTTTATCCCACGTCTTCATGGAGTCGACATTTTAATTTCTGTGTTTGACAATGTTATTGGTACACCAGATGCCCTTCCTGTCGAGCTGCATTGTTGACTGGGAAAGAAAATCAAGCGAGTCTAAGATGTGTGGTTAATTTTTTAAAGATATTTCGCTATCTTATGGTATCTAGAGGACAACCATATTTCCTTCGCATCACCAAGCTCATCGTCACAAAGATTAGACAGATTTAAAGAAAATGCAGGCAGGATTGTGTTAAATTAAATAATGTTCAAAACACACAAGACTGTAAAATATATGAAATTTGTTATTCCTTTGAAGTTTATCAGTTCACTCAACAAAAGCACAAATGTTTTTGCAAACGGTCAATAAGGGCAGCACCACGTTAGCGGCTGGTATTAAGTTCAGTTAAATATCGCAAAGTAAATGCAAGTCCACAGCGTGGGCCTAATGTTAATGTTACAAGGAAACCGACTCTCGAAAAATCAACTTAAATCGCGTTAACATGCGAAAATTTACAAGTCCATTTGCGGTTAACTGGAGATAAAGCGAAATATCAGTGCTTATAATCCCATTTTAAAGTCTCTCTCACGTTTATTTCTGCTTTGGCGCCCCCCCGTACCCTGCAAAAAAAAAAGAAAAAAGATTAGAGATCACATGTGCCTGCCGAAAACTACTATGTGTCAAACATGTCCCTTGCTGTCCACGGTAAAGTTTTAAATCTACAATGCTGTACCTGTCCACGGTAAAGTTTTAAATCTACAATGCTGTACCGCGGAGATTTCTTCAACGTTTAGAGCGCCGTCGCGCGAAAGTACTGTAAGCCCAGAAACTAAACTTTGACGTAGCGACTAACTCGCCTCACAGCCATAGTCGCAATCCCTACCACTGCTCGGTACCAACTTAACCTGAGTCAAAATGACTGCCACTATCTATAACTTTTGTCCTGTCGTTGCAAATTTCCAGGAACAAATATCCCATACAATGTTAATACATGTGACACATTAATCTAGAGTAGAATTTTCAAGGTTTTGAATTCTGTCCTCAAAAGTTCGCTGGCTAGACTATTAAAAAAAATTGACAGTTGCATCGATGTGATATACCCGGTATCTCTCCTAAGGGGCGTCAGGTGCATTTTCTCTGGTGTTTCGGCAGATATTTAGAGTCATTTCAAACAAACGCCACTCATCGCGTCTTTCATACGATGCAAAGCGTCGGTTTGTTTCCCGTTACGAACAAAATCACTTTTAAAGTGGAATTTTAAGTGCCAGTTCGATAAAGCAGTCCCAAATTAGCCTACTGCAAAAGGGGATTTCACTCGTTCTCTCTTGGCAAAGTGCAATGAACACACACAAATACCAGACGAACTGACCTGTGGTAAGCAGTAGTTATCATTTGCATAAATTGGCAATCACAGAAAGATAATTAGCACTTATTCCTATTGATAATAATCACCACTTCAACCTTTAACCAATTCAGCACCAAAAGGTTATCAAAGACGTCACGAGACTTAATGAAGTATGACAAGAGTCCTGGTTTAACTAACACACACACCACAAGTGCAGAGGCCGGACGGGGTGGCCGAACGGTTCTAGGCGCTACAGTCTGGAACTGCGCGACCGCTACGGTCGTAGGTTCGAATCCTGCCTTGGGCATGGACGTGTGTGACGTCCGTAGGTTAGTTAGGTTTAAGTAGTTCTAAGTTCTAGGGGACTGATGACCTCACACGTTAAGTCCCATAGTGCTCAGAGCCATTTGAACAAATGCAGATAAATAACACTGTACAAACACTTTTTTACCCTCTCTCATTTATGGAAATACTTCAGATTTCTTTAGCAGCCGGCCGAGGTGGCCGAGCGGTTCTAGGCGGTACAGTCTGGAACCGCACGGCCGCTACGGTCGCAGGTTCGAATCCTGCCTCGGGCATGGATGTGTGTGATGTCCTTAGGTTCGTTAGGTTTAAGTAGTTCTAAGTTCTAGGGGACTGATGACCTCAGAAGTTCAGTCCCATAGTGCTCAGAGCCATTGAACCATTTGAACAATTTTTTTTCGTTAGCAAAACAAACTTTAGTTTAACTTTCTCGTAATAGAAAAGAATATAGTGTGGACCCGTAAACAGTCACTTGCTTTATAAGCAAACTATGCACACATTTCATTAACAATTTGCATCATCCTATTACTGATTTCCAACCCCACTTGAAATTATTTATCTTTTAATGCTTTATAGCAATTTACACTAACAATATTCTTAATTAACTACAGAATTAAGTTCAAGGTAAAGTTAAGTTTCAAGTAGGTTCAAAATTGTGTGCCTCTTTCATTACTTGTGAAGCAAGTGATTTTAACTAACAACATTTATGCCCTTTAGCAATAAAACTTTGGCGCATTCAAAGTAGAAACAATTCAAAGCAAAATAAAGTTTTTTATAAGTTACAAATTATGTGCCTCTCTCTTTACCTGTGAAATAAAAAATTTAACTAGCAAAATTTATATGATTTAACACTGAAACTTAGACACATTCAAATAGAAGCAAGCTAGTGGTTCTTCATAAACAGGATACTCGGTCTTTAGCACGTTTAGGATAGGACCCTGCTTGGTGTCATGAACAGGACAGTTTCAAAGTTCAAACATGAATTTTTATCATTGAAATTATTATTGAAAAACACTCATATCAATTCATTGGTCCATACTGTGATACATATCTGAACTCCTGGTTCCACAGCGAAACATTGTCTCGAAATTTGGTACAAAATCTGAAGAAATTCTGGTCGTACGTAAAGTACACAAGCGGCAAGACGCAGTCAATACCTTCGCTGCGCAGTGCCGATGGTACTGTTACCGACGACTGTGCCGCTAAAGCGGAGTTATTGAACGCAGTTTTCCGAAATTCCTTCACCAGGGAAGACGAATGGAATATTCCAGAATTTGAAACACGAACAGCTGCTAGCATGAGTTTCTTAGAAGTAGATATCTTAGGGGTTGCGAAGCAACTCAAATCGCTTGATACGGGTAAGTCTTCAGGTCCAGATTGTATACCGATTAGGTTCCTATCAGATTACGCTGATACAATAGCTCCCTACTTAGCAATCATATACAACCGCTCGCTCACCGATAGATCTGTACCTACAGATTGGAAAATTGCGCAGGTCGCACCAGTGTTTAAGAAGGGTAGTAGGAGTAATTCATCTAACTACAGACCATATCACTGACGTCGGTTTGCAGTGGGGTTTTGGAGCATATATTGTATTCAAACATTATGAATCACCTCGAAGGGAACGATCTACTGATACGTAATCAGCATGGTTTCAGGAAACATCGATCTTGTGCAACGCAGCTAGCTCTTTATTCGCACGAAGTAATGGCCGCTATCGACAGGGGATCTCAAGCTGATTCCGTATTTCTAAATTTCCGGAAAGCGTTTGACACCGTTCCTCACAAGCGACTTCTAATCAAGCTGCGGGCCTATGGAGTATCGTCTCAGTTGTGCGACTGGATTCGTGATTTCCTGTCAGGAAGGTCGCAGTTCGTAGTAATAGACGGCAAATCATCGAGTAAAACTGAAGTGATATCAGCTGGTCCCCAGGGAAGCGTCCTGGGACCTCTGCTGTTCCTGATCTATATAAATGACCTGGGTGACAATCTGAGCAGTTCTCTTAGATTGTTCGCAGATGATGCTGTAGTTTACCGTCTAGGAAGGTCATCCGAAGACCAGTATCAGTTGCAAAGCGATTTAGAAAAGATTGCTGTATGGTGTGACAGGTGGCAGTTGACGCTAAATAACGAAAAGTCTGAGGTGATCCACATCAGATCCAAAAGAAATACGTTGGAATTCGATTACTCGATAAATAGTACAATTCTCAAGGCTGTCAATTCAACTAAGTGCCTGGGTGTTAAAATTACGAACAACTTCAGTTGCAAAGACCACATAGATAATATTGTGGGGAAGACGAGCCAAAGGTTGCGTTTCATTGGCAGGACACTTAGAAGATGCAACAAGTCCACTAAAGAGACAGCTTACACTATACTCGTTCGTCCTCTGTTAGAATATTGTTGCACGGTGTGGACTCCTTACCAGGTGGGATTGACGGAGGACATCGAAAGGGTGCAAAAAAGGGCAGCTTGTTTTGTATTATTACGTAATAGGGGAGAGAGTGTGGCAGATATGATACGCGAGTTGGGATGGAAGTCATTAAAGCAAAGACGTTTTTCGTCGTGGCGATATCTATTTATGAAATTTCGATCACCAACTTTCTCTTCCGAATTAGAAAATATTTTGTTGAGCCCAACCTACATAGGTAGGAATGATCATCAAAATAAAATAAGAGAAATCAGAGCTCGAACGGAAAGGTTTAGGTGTTCGGGAGTGGAATGGTAGAGAGATAGTAAGATTGTGGTTCGATGAACACTCTGCCAAGCACTTAAATGTGAATTGCAGAGTAATCATTTAGATGTAGATGTAGATATCCTGCAGTTCATGGAGCAGTGGCCCAATAGTGGTGGTAGGCACGTGGCGGCTAAGTGGTCCCATGCTCGTGAAGCTGAATGCTCTTTATAAATTCTTCTTGGTGACGTATTTCCTTCATTTCAGAGCCATTCCATGATAACAAGATCACCATACGACAGCCAAAACCACATCCGAGGGAATTTCAACATAAATTGTCTTCCAAATGCCTCATTTGGCACCCGCGTTGTTAATAGTCCAACGTCTAGCCACTGACTGCGTAATGTGCTCTCTCTCTCTTGCCGCCCAGACTGACCGCCAGATCCACGCGCCAAGCCCCTTCCGTGGCGGAGGGGGTTCCCTACGTCTTTTAAGTTACATCATACAATTTCCCTAAGTATGAACCAGTATTAAAATTACAGATTCTCTTTTATCAACAGACATAATTTAGAAAATTCCATTATTTTTAAACGTCTTTTAAGCTTTTATATTACATACATTACAAATATCAACTTTCTTTTTACAACTCAATCAACTTAATCAGTAAAGAACGACAACTTCATAGAATTACACACTATAAACTACTTACAATCGATACTGGTGTTACACGTTCACCTGTCGCAGTTTTACGGAGGCGTGTGCGACAGTACCTAACGGTCAGCAATGGTGTACTTGCTTTTCTAAACATCATCCCATACGAGCAAATCAGTAGCTTCTTTGACGCCTGGTTTAAAAAGAACACCTCGATGTAATTTTAAGGTCGAGACTAGCACGTCTGCTTTCATGCCGCGCAGCTAATTCGTAGTCAGTCTATGCATTGGCTACAGCCGGCCGGAGTGGCCGTGCGGTTCTAGGCGCTACAGTCTGGAGCCGGGCAACCGCTGCGGTCGCAGGTTCGAATACTGCCTCGGGCATGGATGTTGAACGTCCCCTTAGAAAAATTAATGAATTACCGTGCTGATAAACCTCTTACGTCATTTGCTTTTCAAACAGCTGAGCAAAACTGAACGTTCTCAGATATTACTCTCTTTACTTATTCTGATCAACACTAAACTGACACACAATATTTTCAGCGCAACGCAATCTGACTTTCAATAATCCCTACAAAAGAATGGCCCCGACTAACATTAACCTATACGTTTCACAAATCACTCACCTCACAAAAATCTTCGTTACTCGAACTACTGCAATACAGCGAGCGCCACTATTGCCAGCTAAATAAAAGATTCGAACTACGGAAGGCACTAACTACTGATAGGCATAGTTAGCAAATGAAAGATTTTAATAGAGAACAAACAATGTATTTACTTTAGTAATCATAATATATATAGCAGTTCATGACATCCATTCTTACAAATGTACTGTTTCTGATCGACACACCTCCAGATTATCCATTCTCAAAAATCCGCCATCTCACTTCCCCACATCCACCACTGCTGGCGGCTCACCTCCAACTGCGCAACACTACGCACTGCTAACAGCCAACTGCCCAACACTACAATGGCGAATATTACTCCAACAATGTAAACCAACCACAGCCTTCACACAGGACAGCCAGTGATTTTCATACAGAGCGCTACGTGGCGTTACCAATAAGAAAACCTAAACAGCCTATTTACATAGCCCCCATGCCCACCACAAATAATTTTACAGATTGTTTTGGGCACTGGCCAATACAGATTTGAAACATTTTTTCATAATTATAATAACAAAGAATTCAAATGCACACACTTATTGATACAATGTTGGTCAAAGGTAAAATTTTCTCACAGTCCATAAAGACAGTCCTGATCGTTCATCACAGTAAAATTGCAGTGTTTTTCTCAAATTCTGAGCAGTTAACGAAAATGCACACGGAAGTAGTGGATTTGCATGCTGTCTTCAAGAAGTAGTGTTGTCCTTCCAACGGAAAGACAGTGCTGACTCTTGACATGAAGACAGGTAATGGGCCACAACAGGGCAAACCCACCACAGAGTCAGCCGAAGTTTTGAAGAATATTGGTAGGTAGGTCATCACAGAGCAGACCCACTGTAGTCCTGGTATAGATTATGGTATTGGTGGGCCACCAGAGGTGCAGACCCACTGCAGTCCTTGTAGAAATACTGGTATTGGTGGGGCATCAAAGATGCAGACCCACTGTAGTCCTTGTAGAGACGGCCAGCAGCCATCTGTTGCGACTGTGCAGGTGCACAATCACCATCGAAGAGTCTTGCGGACAATATAGCAAGTCCATAAACCACCACTTGTGCACTCACAAAGTTTTTGGAATTGTCCTTAGAACCAGCAATGCTCTTAACCAGTCCCTTGCTGAATTATTAACACACGTGCAAACACTAACAGTTCCAACTTCTCACATACTGTGCATATACTATGACCAACAGAAATGTGTGCAGTGAAATGTAACTTAATTTGATGATCTGGTGTCTATACAATTATAAATTTACAAAATAAGAATACAATTAAAAAGGTACAAAATACATCATTAAAGAAAATAACAATTCAGATAACATTTGTGGTAATGCAGGCTTTACAAAAGAATCGAAATAACGTATACATCAGCGTTACAGAAATTATGACATAAGTAAATACATAAAAGGTCAGAATAACTTTCGGAACATGAACTTCACATGTGAGCATTAAGACAAAACAGAATAAATAATGTCTAAAAATCTTTACAAAGTAAATATAATATTATAAATGCAAATTATATTTGAGGATAACAGTATTCCTCGTCATAGTGAATGTAGGTGAGTATTAGAAAAAATATACAACATAAGTCTTATCAGATAAACACATAAAGACAGAAAGAACACAAATACACAAGGGTACACAAACACATAGCGGAATAATACAACAGGAAAGGACAGGGTTTGTTTTACTGCAGTATTTTGCAAACAAAACTTTCTTTACTTCTTGGAGATCTCCCTTCATTCATCATTATTCCGAAAAAGTCCTATCTATACTTCCTTTCTGTATTCTATTCATATTTCTTTCAAAATAATTATTTCTCAGTGTACAATACTCATTTTGCCCCAAATCTTTTTCATATAACTTCTGAATGCATTCTTTCCCTATTCTCCGTAGTTAGTTTCTTATATAGTCTACCCCCTCTTAAGCTAACTTAAATCTACTGAGCTCAGATGCTAAACTAAGGGATGAGGCAATGTAGCAGCGCAGAACAATTAACACAAACAGCAATGACAAAAAAAATGGAAATTGGCAAAGCAAGCTACAGTAAATCTAAATTACCATGCAAATGCAACATTACAACTAATATGAGCCAATGTGCAGCAACAAGAAAAATAAATCAGTAGTAAAACCAGCTTAACAGAGTAATACAAAGTGAAATTTAGTAGCACTATGCCTGGCAAACAGCAGCAGAAAATGCAATAACTTATACCTCAATATGACTTAGCTCAAGCAGAAAAAATATTACACTAAAGACAACAATGCAGATAAGGAAATGTCTATTCATATCTGAATGTCTATGTAATTAAAGTGGTGCACCACAACTTATTCTACGAAAAATATTACCAAGTAGTTGAAAAGTCCTGTGAAGGGAAATGTCTTTTTGTGCTCCTTCGTTTTTTTTAAGTAGATCATAAAGTTATTATTTACTGGATCTGTAGCCATGAATATCTATATTAGTACATCTATTAAATTTTATTTTAACCAATGCTGCTGCAGCTAGAAACTTAATATTAAACAAAATGAGCATATATATATATATATATATATATATATATATATATATATATATATATATATATATATATATATAAAGCAACATATGAAACGTCATTCACTAGGCAAATGGCGTCTCCAAAGGCAACAAAATTCTCTCAACTAGAAAGACAGTAGATGTAAAATGTTTCTCATCATTTCATTAGGCATTTTAGTAAATATCATAAATTAAGAGCGCCACAATATAGTCATATGTTTTCAAGTTTGAGCGTGTCGTATTTGCGATGCTTTCTACAAAGAATGTCAATAGCGAGGATAATGGCCTCCTTTTTTCTCCACCTGTGCGTCTGAAAGGCACACACTAATGGCTTTTTTCCAGACGACTGTTGCGCAGCTGGGTGCCCACGACGCATTACGTGCAGGTGGTCACTCAACTTTCTTACCGGAATATTTACGACACCAGTTTACACTACAGTGACAGTCTCATATAAAATTTCACAGGTCGAGAATTTGCGTTACAAATGAGTAGAAACAAAATCCTATGAATATAAGAGTGTGCAAAACTTTTTGCCTGCATTGTGATACATTCACGCATTTACACTCATTTCATAAATCTTAAAGTACGATTATTGGTTTCCAACATCCTTTTTCTTAAGTCATAGTCCCTAACCAGTACTCATTATTCCTTACCTTATTACACATATAAATACACTCGTGGAAATTGAAATAAGAACACCGTGAATTCATTGTCCCAGGAAGGGGAAACTTTATTGACACATTCCTGGGGTCAGATACATCACATGATCACACTGACAGAACCACAGGCACATAGACACAGGCAACAGAGCATGCACAATGTCGGCACTAGTACAGTGTATATCCACCTTTCGCAGCAATGCAGGCTGCTATTCTCCCATGGAGACGATCGTAGAGATGCTGGATGTAGTCCTGTGGAACGGCTTGCCATCCCATTTCCACCTGGCGCCTCAGTTGGACCAGCGTTCGTGCTGGACGTGCAGACCGCGTGAGACGACGCTTCATCCAGTCCCAAACATGCTCAATGGGGGACAGATCCGGAGATCTTGCTGGCCAGGGTAGTTGACTTACACCTTCTAGAGCACGTTGGGTGGCACGGGATACATGCGGACGTGCATTGTCCTGTTGGAACAGCAAGTTCCCTTGCCGGTCTAGGAATGGTAGAACGATGGGTTCGATGACGGTTTGGATGTACCGTGCACTATTCAGTGTCCCCTCGACGATCACCAGTGGTGTACGGCCAGTGTAGGAGATCGCTCCCCACACCATGATGCCGGGTGTTGGCCCTGTGTGCCTCGGTCGTATGCAGTCCTGATTGTGGCGCTCACCTGCACGGCGCCAAACACGCATACGACCATCATTGGTACCAAGGCAGAAGCGACTCTCATCGCTGAAGACGACACGTCTCCATTCGTCCCTCCATTCACGCCTGTCGCGACACCACTGGAGGCGGGCTGCACGATGTTGGGGCGTGAGCGGAAGACGGCCTAAGGGTGTGCGGGACCGTAGCCCAGCTTCATGGAGACGGTTGCGAATGGTCCTCGCCGATATCCCAGGAGCAACAGTGTCCCTAATTTGCTGGGAAGTGGCGGTGCGGTCCCCTACGGCACTGCGTAGGATCCTACGGTCTTGGCGTGCATCCGTGCGTCGCTGCGGTCCGGTCCCAGGTCGACGGGCACGTGCACCTTCCGCCGACCACTGGCGACAACATCGATGTACTGTGGATACGTCACGCCCCACGTGTTGAGCAATTCGGCGGTACGTTCACCCGGCCTCCCGCATGCCCACTATACGCCCTCGCTCAAAGTCCGTCAACTGCACATACGTTTCACGTCCACGCTGTCGCGGCATGCTACCAGTGTTAAAGACTGCAATGGAGCTCCGTATGCCACGGCAAACTGGCTGACACTGACGACGGCGGTGCACAAATGCTGCGCAGCTAGCGCCATTCGACGGCCAACACCGCGGTTCCTGGTGTGTCCGCTGTGCCGTGCGTGTGTACATTGCTTGTACAGCCCTCTCGCAGTGTCCGGAGCAAGTATGGTGGGTCTGACACACCGGTGTCAATGTGTTCTTTTTTCCATTTCCAGGAGTGTATTCGTCGACACTTCTTCAATATTTCATCATAATAAATACGTAGCATAATCAAATTCCTCATATAGCATCAGCTTATTGATCATAAACATACCTCAATGGCATAATACACATTGTCATCGTAATAATAACATCATAAAAACTCAGCCAAATCTCAGAAACGTCGTAGCTTTCTGCAATAATTTCAAAACCCAAAAAAATTCTCTACTCATTTCAATAGTGTTGTCTACCTCAATCATACTTTAAAAATCGTGATCGCATACCAGATATATCATTCAAAGCTCTCATAGTATCACAATGGATTCGAGAAAAATATGAACAGTTCACGAAGTGCAGACAAAATACAATTTCATAAGTGTGACGTTATCCAACTGTGTAATAGTGTAAACATCTGTCGCTGATGTAGTAAAATAAATGTTTGTCTCTCTCAGTTAAATGATCAGATAGCTGTGTAATTTATGTGTTAGCGAAATATGGTACCGATGTGTAAAGTTGTATAAGCAAATACCATATTAGCTAGGGCTCCTTGTGCTTGCCAAACACATGGTACACAAAGTAAGCATGTACCCCCCTGAGGATGTGACAATCGTGAATGACCGATCGCATTCTTTCAGCTGGTTCATTCTCTAAGTAGCCACACATAAATTCTAATCTGTGCTCTAATGACCAGTTGGGAGGAAAACAATGAGAGAATTGATGGAGCCACGCTTGTGGATGAATGTCGTTGCCAGAATTCTTAAATGTTTTGAATTTACGTGTAGTAATGAACAGCTTATAGTCAAAATCATCGTGTCGGCGAGTAGCACATCGGTCATTGTTACGTCGTATCGGCGGTTCCATCTAAAAATTCGGTGCACCTTGCCAATTTCTTTCATAATTTCTGAAATGCCCTATGTTATTATTTTATGGCTTTTCCGTATTTCTAAGTCCCTCTTCCCGTGTTGGAGCGCGAGTATCCTCTGAAATATGTAATTTTTGTATTACTTGTGCCAACTGATCTTCTACTTCCCGGATTTCTCTTTTGTGTTGCATATGAATGCGATTCTGATTTTGTTTGAATTTCTTAATTTATTCATACTCTTCTGTGTCAGTGATGGCTACAGGTCTTGTGACATTCAGATCAGCATCTACCTTTGCAGATAAGTTAGTGAACTGATACGAAAGTTCGGCTACTTTCTCCGATAGTGTACTTATTTCCTCAGTGTGTTTTTCTGAACCAAGTTTCAGAGTGTCCATTTGTGTTGAAATCGTATCTACTGTGTCCTTTAAGTTTTCCTGAGTTTTTGCAAGTTGCGTAACCGAATCGGTAGATGCAACTGAGTCAATTTTAGCTTGCAAGGTTTCATGATTTTCATGAACAATAGTTTGCAGTTCTTTTATGGCTGCTTCGTGATTCTGTAATGTATTTTCATGCCGCGTAAAAATAGGTTGAAAATGCTCACAAATTTGTGTTTTTACGTCATTACAAACTTTTTGACATTTCGATTCGATTTTATGTAACTCAGTAGTTAAATCTTCACGTGTTTGTTCAAGCGTATGTTCCACTGAGTCTAACTTTTGAAGATTTTGTTCAGTTGCGTCTAATTGTTGCTGTGTTTGTCTCTGGTGTTGTTCCATTGTGTCTAACTTTCGAAAATTTTGTCCCATTTGTTTCTGATTTTGTTCAAGCATTGTGTCTGACTTTTGTAGCCTTTGTCCCATTTGTTGCATTAAGTGTAATAACAATGCACTGGTGTCTGAAACATGTTCCTCAGTGCTTTTCGCAGTGACGTTGCACCGGCAACATTCACATTTTGACAAGCAGAAAATGTGTCTTGACTTATCTGAGAAAACGGTGAGGACCCAAATCGTTAATCTGCAGTATTTGCAAGATTGTGTCCTGTCATTCCCGATTCCTGAGGCGGGCTGTTGCCGACCGACCGATCGAAAATGCTTCCCTGTTCACTAATTGTTTCACTGTCTACACCATTGTCTGCTGCCCGCTCCATTTCCCTATGCTCAGTTACCAAATTACTATGTTGAACATCAGTTAATTCATTGCACGGTGGCGCTAACACACTGCTTTCGTCTTCACTGTCATTTCTCAGTTTACTTTGGAGCCTAGTATTACGTTTTTCACACGCCATAATTGACACAATATTTCGCACGATAACACAGAAAAGCACAATTTGAAGAGCAAAAATAAGAAAACACATTAACATAGCACTGAAAATTATACCTAGTTAATCGCAAGCGCAGCTGCGAAATACTTGGTGCAAATCTACATGCATGCCACAACAACAATGAAGACTGCAAACTACAAAGGAGATTCTCTCTACAATTATGCACTAGCAATAAACAAAAGCTACACTAATTACACTAACTACAAGAAAAATCAGAAATTCCAGTGAGGTATCCTGGCAGGGTCACCATATGAAACGTCCCCTTGGAAAAATTAATGAATTACTGTACTGATAAACCTCTTACGTCATTTGCTTATCAAACAGCTGAGCAAAACTGAACGTTCTCAGACATTACTCTTTACTTATTCTGATCAACACTAAACTGACACACACTATCTTTTAGCGCAACGCAATCTGGCTTTCAAAAATCCCTACAAAAGAATGGCCCTGACCAACATTAACCTATACCTGTCAGAAATCACTTACCTCACAAAAATCTTCGTTACTCGAACCACTGCAATACAGCGAGTGCCACTCCTGCCAGCTAAATAAAAGATTCAAACTACGGAAGGCACTAACTACTGATAGGCATAGTTAGCAAACGAAAGATTTTAATAGAGAACAAACAATGTATTTACCTTAGTAGTCATAATATATATAGCAGTTCATGACATCCATTCTTACAAATGTACTGTTTCTGATGGACACACGTCCAGATTATCCATTCTCAAAAATCCGCGATCTCACTTCCCCACATCCACCACTGCTGGCGGCTCACCTCCAACTGCGCAACGCTACGCACTGTTAACAGCCAACTGCCCAACACTGCAATGGCGAATATTACTCCAACAATCTAAACCAACCACAGCCTTCACACAGCACAGCCAGTGATTTTCATACAGAGCGCTACGTGGCGTTACCAATAAGAAAACCTAAACAGCCTACTCACAATGTGTGTGATGTCCTTAGGTTAGTTAGGTTTAATTAGTTCTAAGTTCTAGGGGACTGATGACCTCAGAAGTTAAGTCGCATAGTGCTCAGAGCCATTTGAACCATTGGCTACAACAGTGATTTAATAAAATACACAGAAATACAAAATAAAAGTTAAATGAATAATTTAATAACGAGGTTCTATGCTAACGTCTGTAATTGATGTAGACACAGAGGACTACGTTAAATAATGTTTACTCAAGAAAAGACATCTTAAATGAACGTGAAGTAGGCGCAAATTTTCTGGTTGGCTACAAATTTCATTGGGCGCAGTTTCCAGTGAAAATGGAGGCAGAAAATACCCTTATCAAATGCAGCAAAGTGACGTTGAGTGGGTTACGAGAGTGGTAACAAAATCCCAAACTAAATACTCATCAAAGATATGCAAAAACTAAGTCCATTTCGTAAACACAATGCACAAAACACTCACCAGCTCAAAAAAGTATTGAGTTCAAAATGATGATTTACTAATTATCACACATGATACAAAGAATAGTAACTCATTCTCTGTCTATCCTCAGTTCTGTACTACGAGCGGAAAAACGTGGCCTTACACTGGAGCACATTCAGACCTCTCGAAACATAAAGTCCCTTCAGAAGTTAGAGCTCTGTGCGGCTGTTCACGGCCCAGAAGTTACAGTCTTGTAATGGCCGTTTACTGCTCACAATCTATCACTCACATGATCGAATACCAGTCGTTACCACAGGTAGGTCTGTCTCCTTACAGAACTCGTATCAAAGTGCCAGAATCACTCCCTTGAGCTCTTCACTCGAAAATTTTCCACTTGACTTCCGTAGTGTTCTGCTACTCTCTGCTTTTCCATTGGCTGAAGGCCACCCCAAGAAAATACATCGTCCTTACATTCCATGTACATCATTTGACTCGAATTGACCACTTCCCAGACTAAACTAACGTATTGCAACTGTATTTAAATAAAGGAATTTCATATAAATTGGGTCACACTCAGACCATTCAAAATAAATACAAATATAGGCTTGGCTAAATAATTAAGCCAGTATACTTGTGCAAGTGTTCTTATGATAAATGACAACAGATTGTCGTTAAATAGTATTTAAACAGTTGTGTGGACCCGATTGTTAGAAGCGTCTTTTCACAGTCTTTCACAAAGGCGGTGCTAACTAACACATGCGTTTAACCACTTCAAAAGTTTTCTAATAGACAGGGACCAGTATGTCGTCCTGAACGGGGTAACTTCAACAGAAACAAGAGTAACTTCAGGTGTGCCCCAGGGCAGCGTAATAGGTCGTCTGCTTTTTACGATTTACATAAACGATCTGGTTGATGGTATTGACAACGGCCTTAGACTGTTCGTCGATGAAGCTGTAGTCTACAGGAAAGTAGTATCACACGAATGTTGTGAACAAATCAATGAGGATTTGCAGAAAATAAATGCGTGGTGTAATGACTGGCAGTTATCTCTCAGTATTAGTAAATGTAACCTGCTGCGTATAACAAGGGGAAAATCCCCATTAATGTATGAATACAAAATAAATGATCAGTCTTTGGAAGCGGTAACGTCAGTCAAGTATCCGGGTGTGACTATTCGAAATGATCTCAAATGGAATGATCAGATTACACAAGTAACGGGTAAGGCGAATTCTAGATTGCGGGTTATTGCTAGAATCCTGAAGCGATGCAGTCCTTCGAGAAAGGAAATACCTTACAATACGTTAGTTCGTCCAGTCTTATAGTTCGTCTGTATGGGACCCTTACCTGTTGGGTCTGATTCAAAAGGTTGAGAAGGTCCAAAGAAGAGCGGCAAGATTCGTGACTGGTACATTTAGCCATCGCGAGAGCGTTACAAATCTCATTGAAAGTTTGAAGTGGGACACACTTGTAGATAGACGACGCGCTAAACAGAAGGGGCTGCTCACTAAATTCCAAAATGCAATCTTCACCGAGGATGTAGAGCATATATTATTACCACCAACATTCAGATCGCGTAATGATCATCATTCAAAGATAAGGGAAATAAGAGCTCGTACTGAGGCGTTCAATCAGTCGTTTTTCCCTCGTGCAAAGCGCGAGTGGAGCAGTGGGGGGGGGGGGGGGGGGGGGGAATATGACTCTGGCGCGAATTGTGCGCTCCGCTCCGCTTGGTGGCCAGCGGAGTATATATGTAGATGTAGAAAATTTAGTGTTATCAACTGTAGTTAGTATTTAAATATAGTTCCTGCCAAAAGAGTAAACTTCTGATTACATAAATACACAAGAATGACAAAATGTGACATATGTATACATCATTCGTTTGCTACGTAATTGTGTCCTGAGAAAAATTGTCATAGTGACAATATATAAAATACGTGTTAAATCAAGAAATAAAACAAGTACAGACGTAGCTTTCAGAGATGATCGCTACAATGTAGTTCTATCGTATTGTTGAAACCGCATGAAGCGCTTAAAAGTTGTCAACTCAGGGGATTGAGTGACTGTAAATGGTCAACTTTTGGTGTTCTCAAGATACTGAAATAATCGTTGTGACATTAGATGCGGCTCATTTTAATGCATCGCCTATATATTCTGATTTGTTTTAATATCTGATCGTAAATTATTATAGACTCTCAAAGAGCGGTAAAAAGCCATCTTTCAACTTGTCAGTCGTTTCTTGGAGCCTTGTCTGCATCACAAAGGCCAGCTTTGGGTTTTACCTGTTTCTGGCGACGCTGCTCGACTCTGCACGGGCTGGGCTTTACCGTTTGCTGCGGGTTGCCCAACCGCGCGGCGCTTTGGCTGAGCGGCCACTTTGCGCCGTGTGCCCCAGGCCCGCTCAAGCAAATTCACCTCAGTTCCTACCAAAAACTGTAGGCGACCAAATCGCTCGCCTGCATAGGCGTAGCGCTATTTGCGGTAACCGCTGCTGCCCTCGACTAGTACCCGTAACCATCCCCGGCCTACAGTGGTGGAAGGGACATGCTGTTGTCCATGTCCACGACGCCCAGTGTTGCTGAGAGATTACCGACGCACACCCTGTGGATGTGCACGAGAGTGGTGGTACGCCTGCTATAAGGCTGCGTCGGACGCTAGCGAGACGCACTGGTCACCAGACGCCCTGTTTACGCGAATGGACGCTATCGAGTCAAGGCTGAAGATGACAGAGTTCCGAGCCACTACAAGATCGTCATCAAATGGAGCTGTTACAGGTACATAAATTTCTCGACAACATGCATTTCGACGCTAAGTCGAATTCTGCTTCGGGCATGGATGTGTGTGATGTCCTTAGGTTAGTAAGGTTTAAGTAGTTCTAAGTCTAGGGGACTGATGACCTCAGATGTTAAGTCCCATAGTGCTCAGAGCCATTTGAACCATTTAGGCATAATTTAATTCAATGTTCATGAAACAAAAAGGTCATTATTAGAGATTGGATTATATGCATTTGCATGTTGCATATGCATTTGCATATATGGCTCCTTATCACCGGTTATTGCATATTTTAACCAAAAACTAGTGTCGATGCAAATTTTCGCTTAATTATTTTCAAAATTTAGACGGGCGGTCTCCAGACTGACCGCAACCTAGAACTGCGTGCAATCGCTAATCGAGACGCCGCAGCCCAGCGAAATCATTACAGAAGAGGAACAGGAACAGGCAGACAGCTTCAATGCTCCTGCGCCCTTGCCCCTGGTTCATCCCCTCTGCAATCTTACGGTAGGCGTCGTCAACAAATAAATTAAACTAGGTAAGCTTTTAGTCGCACGCCAGTTGTTTCAGTATAGCTTTCAACTTACTTTTACACATTTGAACGTGTTTACGACGTGTAGCGTGTAACGTGTTGTGCGCCATGCCGCCCGAAAAAAGAAATGTCGTTTCGTGGGTAGCTGACCATCTTGGAACATTTATATATGATGGAATTGTTCTATATTGTCAAGTTTGCGAGAAAAACGTTTCGTGCAAAAAATGTTTCAAATGGACCAGATGTCAAGACAAGTCTTCATATCGCAGGAACGCAGACGAAAGGACTACAACAACTTCTGACAACAGTAAGTTGCAGTAGCAGGGATATGTCCAAAGGTAACCAAAACAGTCAGTCTAACATGGCTCTATGTGAAGCATTCATTGCAAGCAGTATTCCTCTTCACAAACTTAAAAACCGTACATTCAAATGCTTCCTGCGCAAATATTGCTTAAATCAATATATACCAGATGAATCAACATTCCGTAAAAATTACATACCGACAATTTACGTAAATGTTCTGGAAGGAATAAGCAATGAACTCAAGGACAGCATTATCTGGATTTTAGTTGACGACACTACAGACACTTGTGGCAGATACATTGCAAATTTAATTGTTGGTGCTTTAAAGGAAGAGCCTTCTTCTTCCTACTTAGAGGCCTGCAAAGAACTTGAAAAAGTAGATCATTCTACGATCGCCAGATTTGTGAATGAGAGGATTTAGAAAAATATTTCCAGAATCTACTGCACATGAAACGGTGTTTGTGTTTATTTCAGGTGCTGCTCACTGTGTGATCAAAGCAGGAAAAGCCCTCCGAGTATTTTATCCCGATTTTTTTCATGTGACGTGCTTAGCTGATGGAGTAAATCGCCTTGCTGTAGAAATACGTTCCACGTTTGTGAATGTAAATAAACTGATTTAAGCCACAAACAAAGTGTTTCTAAAGGCTCCTGCTCGCATCAAACCGACAAAGAAAATCTACCAAATGTACCTTTACCTCCCGAAACAGTGTTAACTCAATGTGGTACGTGGGCCGATGCTGTGTTGTTTTACAATGAACATATCGAAGCCATTAGAGGTGTAGTAAACGACTTGCATAGTGCACAGGATTTGGCAGCTTTCCAGTGCAAGGAAGCTTTTAATCATTTCGGTATTAAAAAAGACATACTTGTGATTAGCACTTATTTTTCCCATATACCTGCAAGTATTAAAAAGGTTAAAACTCAGGGTTTGGCGTTGAATACATCTATTCAGTTAATGAATACTATTATTACAGTGAACTCCTCATTGGTGGAGGTACTCCCGAGAAAACTTCAAGAAAAGTTTGAAAACATTTTACACAAAAACCCAGGCATTTAACCCTTGTGACAAATTGATAGTTTTATTAATGGGATGGGTGAACTTTTACTAAAAACAATACGTGCCAACATAGCACCCAAATTCAGATACTGTCCAGTTATCCCAGTTGATGTAGAACGGTCCTTGTCTGCTTATAAAAATGTTTTGAGTAATCTAAGACACAACATTTGGAACAGTACTTTGTCGTTTACGTTTAATATAGTAGGAAAATGTAAAATAAATATTAAATGATGCTTTGGTCCAATAGTATTAATCAAAAGTTAAGTTCTAAGAAAATTCATGATAGTATGTTGTTTTTTAAATGAAATATTACGGAGCTTTTGCGGGTGCCCCTCTGCGTGAGAAATATCTCGAAGTTGCTCCCTGTACATATCGACTATCTCGGTGCGACTCACTCGCATCACATCCGCTTGTTACCGACAACAACAGCAATGAAGGAACAATTCTTAAAACACGGTATGCGTCCCCAGTTTGCAAATTTTTAGAAAATAATCCCAATAATGCCCTCTTCCTATCCTCTACCAGAACGTATTCAGAAAATGATAGCGTTATAAATGTACCGATTTTACACGTGGCCGGTGTGCTTCCTCGTAACTGATATGCGCAGGATCGACTTTGAGCTATAATGTACGCAGTACCTACTATGTTTATTTATTTTTTGATCTTTCATGTTTCGACACTTTTCATGCATTTTAAGCATTTTACATGCATATTTGCATGCATATTTTAAGGTTTTTATGATGCAGGCATACGTTCAGTCAGGTGCCGGAAGGTTTCTTGCTTAATGGCAGCCCAAGGAGTGATGCACTGAGGAGAGGTATCGATGTCGGTCGGTAAGGCCTGGCACAAAGTCGGCGTTCCAAAACATCCGAAAAGTGTTCCATAGGATTCAGGTCAGGACTCTGTGCAGGCCAGTCCATTACAGAAATGTTATTGTTGTGTAACCAGTCTATCACTTGCTTTGCATTATGAGCAGGTGCTCGACTGTGTTGAAAGATGCAGTCGCCATCCCCGAAGCAAGAAGGTGCTTAAAACATCAATGTAGGACTGTGCTGTGATAATGCCACGCAACACAACAGTGGGTGCAAACCCCCTCCATGAAAAACATGAGCACACCATAATACCTCCGACTCCGAATTTTACTGTTGTCATTACACACGCTGGCAGATGACGTTCACCGGGCATTCGCCATACCCCAACCCTGCCATCGGATCGCCACATTGTGTACCATGATTCGTCACTACACACAACGCTTTTCCACTGTCCAATCGTCCACTGTTTATGCTCCTTACTCCAAGCGAGGCGTCGTTTGGAATTTACAGGCGTGATGTGTGGCATATGAGCAGCCGCTCGACCATGAAATGCAAGTTTTCTCACCTCCCGCCTAAATATCATAGTTCTTGCAGTGGACCCTGACGCAGTTTGGAATTCTTTTGCGATGGTCTGGATATACGTCTGCGACCCTCTTCAACTGTCGGCGGTCTCTGATGACACAAGTGACACCCAACCACCTGACCACGTTCGAAGTCTGTGAGTTCCGCAGAACGTCCCATTCTGATCTCTCACAATGTCTAACGACTACCGAAGTCGCTGATATGGAGTAACTGACAGTAGGTGCCAACACAATGCACCTAATATGAAAAACGTACATTGTTGGGGGTGTCCGGATCTTTTTATCACACAGTGTATATAAAAATTTAGAGATAACAAAATGAAATATTTACTACATAATTATAGGGTGAATGTGTTGCTAGTGTATGTGATTCAGCTGACCACGAAAAGCTGTAGGTTTGTACATGAGGTGAGCTTTTGTTTGTGGATACATGGCAATGTAAAATAATGAAGACTAAACTCATTAACTTACAGAGTGAAGTAGTAGTTATATGAATTAAAGACTGAAACAATTACAAACATACATGACAGACACAAATGAATGTGGAAAACTGTAGACGTGTTCACGAGTTGAATTTCTGATTGTGTATTACTAGAATTCGCTTACTACAGCGCACCTGTCGTCCATAATTGCAACATTTACTCCTTTTACATATTGATCCTGATACTGAAATGCCTATTAGACTAGGGTGAATATATCTTACTACTGTCGTCTTTGAAAATGATTTAGTGACACAGTCGCTTGATTCTGGAATAAAAGTTCTGTGTTGATTTCGTTCCTTGAGGATTTTGTGAGATGATTTTAGCTTGTGGATGTAAATCTCCGTTCAAGCAGATCCATCTGTAATCCTTGGTCTGTTATGCGTGACACAGCAAAGCCGGCCGGGATGGCCGAGCGGTTCTAGGCGCTACATTCTGGAACCGCGCGACCACTGGGGTCGCTGGTTCGAATCCTGCCTCGGGCATGGATGTGTGTGATGTCCTTAGGTTAGTTAGGTTTAAGTAGTTCTAAGTTCTAGGGGACTGATGACCTCAGATGTTAAGTCCCATAGTGCTCAGAGCCATTTGAATCAATTTGACACAGCAAAGCTGTACCTGACATCACCAACAGAATGTTCGTTATGGACATGAGTGACGCAGAGCTGGACTTTGTAAATTTGTGAGTTTTGCACCTACGTCCTACGCCCTTTGTAGCAGGCTACCAAGTTTATTCTAGCATGCTGATATTTTTACGAGTGACCAGAAGTTGCTGTTTCCGCGGCTATCAATAGGTGAGCAGATAGGAAAACGGTGTTTGGAGGTAGCTGGCGCAGACACCTCGTGTGCTCTGAGGCCGTTGGTCACACGTGTGACGAGCGATGTATGGGGAAGCGAGGGGGGAGGGGGGCGGACGCAATGAATGATGGAGGGCCGAGTGGACGGCAGCAGAAAAAAAAAGGAACTAGTGGCCCATTAATCGGGAAACCGTTCAACGCCGCAAAAATGACGGGCACATTATTCGGCATTTTAAGCCCCAAATTACGATGGAATTCTATCAATACGCAATGAGGGGTGTTAACTTTTAATGAGCCATAGCTGGCTAATGGCGGACACGGGCGCCCGCCGCTCTATATCTTATTTCCGGACGTACGACTTTACGCGGATCAGCGTCGCGTTACGTATGGCCGCCGCCGGCGCCACGCTGATCGTTAATGTAGTTTTGTGTCAGTTATACGCGCCGCACCTTCCATTAGCGGTCGCGCGATTCCTGCCGTAAAGCCGTGTTTATGGTGTTCTGCGTGCGGCCGGTCTCTGGCTGCTAGTAAAGCTGCAAACACGTGAATATGTGTGTGCGCGTGTGTGATAGAGGAAAGTGGTAGTTTAGCCAGAGCTACGACATCGAGAATTTTGGCACGGAGCAAACACCAGAATGTACGGTGCTGATAGCGCTGAACTCTTTATTTATCTATTGCATTCTGTATCCCTACGAAAGGAAGCGTATTTGATGGGAAGAAATGGGCGGGGCTGTAGCCTATCCTTTATTCTTATTAAATCTGTAAATTGAGGAAGCAGCAAGGAAAAGAGGAGAAGTCTGGAATTAGAGCTAAAGGGAGAAGACATAAAAAACTTTAAGGTCCGCCGATGACATAATAAGGAAGAAGATCAGTCGAACGGAGTGAGTAGTGGCTCAAAGAAGGTTATAAGATGAACATTAATAAAAGTGAAACAAGGGATTTACTATTGAAAACAGTCTTGATCACAATTTATTTAGTACCGTGACCCGTTTCGACCACTACTGTGGTCATCTTTAGACCATTCAATAAGAACCTCCTACTCACGTGAGTGATTCTCTAGCAGTAGGAGGTTCTTACTCATTGGTCTGAAGATGACCACAGTAGTGGTCGAAACGGGTCACCGTACTAAATAAATTGTGATCAAGACTGTTTTTAATAGTAAACATTTGTAACATATTGATCTCTGTCACTCCCATAATGTATTAAAAAGTAATGAAACAAGGGAAATGCAGTGTAGCCGAATTAAATTATTTAATAACACGGGAATTACTCTCGGGGTGACAAGTCGTGGGATACCTGTATGCACATATACAGATGGCGGTAGCATCGCATACAAAACGTAAAAAAGGGCAGTGCACTGGCGGAGTTCTCACTTGCACTCAGGTAACTCGTGTGAAAAGGCGTCCGACATGGTTATGGCCGCACGACGGAAAGTAACAGACTCTGAACGCGGCATGGTAGTTGGAGCTAGACCCACGAGACATTCCATTTCGGAAAGCAATATTCCGATATCCACATTCCAAGAGCGTCCCGAGAATAAACAATTTACAGGCATTACCTCTCTCCACGGACAACAAAGTGGCTGACGGCCTTTACTTAATGATAGAGAGCAGCGGCGTTTGCGTAGAGTTGTCAGTACTAACAGACAAGCAACACTGTAGCATAAATCAATGTGGACCGTACGACGAACGTGTCCGCTAAGACAGTGCGGCGAAATTTGTCTTTAAGGGATATGGTAGCAGACGACAGACGCGAGTGCTTTCGCTAACAGCACGACGTCCCCAGGAGCACCTCTCCTCGGCTCGTAGTATGGGTTGGACACTAGACGACTGGAAAACTGTGGCCTCGTAGGAGGATTCCCGAGTTCAGTTGGGAAAAGCTGATGGTAGGGTTCGAGTGTGGCGAAGACCCGAAGAGGCCACGGAGCCAAGCTGTCAACACTGTGCTAGCTGGCGATGGCTCCTTAACGGTGTGGACTGTCGTTACGTGGAACGGTTGGTTGGTTGGTTGGTTGGGGAAGGAGACCAGACAGCGTGGTAATCGGTCTCATCGGATTAGGGAAGGATGGGGAAGGAAGTCGGCCGTGCCCTTTCAGAGGAACCATCCCGGCATTTGCCTGGAGTGATTTAGGGAAATCACGGAAAACCTAAATCAGGATGGCCGGACGCGGGATTGAACCGTCGTCCTCCCGAAACGTGGAATGGAATGGATCCTCTGGTTCCACTGAACCGGTTATCGGCTGGAAATGGTAATTTATATTAAAAATGAAGAAATTCCTCCAGCTATATTTAAGCTGTCGATTTTATTTTGGCAACTAGTTTCAACGTTGTAACAACGTCATCTTCAGGCCCATACACTTGTTGACGCCAACTACGTGCGGCTGATAATAGAAGTCAGTGGTGAGATACGGACGTGCTCCGCGTGGAAGGTGGTTAGTAACGTTGAAACTAGTTGCCAAAATAAAATTGACACCTTAAATATAGCTGGAGGAATTTCTTCATTTTTAATACAAATTTATACCAGCTGACGTCGCACTGTCCTCCATTTCAACCATGGATGTACGAATGAAATGGTAATGTTCGGCTACTTCATTTGCAGTCATCCATGAACTTCATGTTCCCAAACAACGATGGAATCTTATGAGCCACAGTTGTTCGTAATGGGTTTGAATAACTTTCCGGACATTTCTAGCGAATGAATTGGCCACCTAGATCTCATGACGTGAATTACATCGTACGTTTATCAGTGATGATCTAGAAGCCAGTTCGTGCACAAAATCCTACACATGTAACACTTTCGCAGTTACGGACGGCAGTAGAGGCAATGTGGCTCAATATTTGTGCGGGGGCTTCCAAAGACTTGTTGAGTCCATGTCACGTCGAGACGCTGCAATACGTCGGGCAAAAGAAGGTCCGACACGATGTAATTGGGTATCCCATGACTTTTCTTACCTCAGTGTAAACTGCCTGACAAACAGAATGAAGCACCCAGAAAAGGAGGAGGAAATAAAAGGAAGGACACGTGACGTTATATGCGACTGCAGTCTCTCCACTGGTGAATTCTTCTATGGTTATCAGTCGAGTGGTGGCGTCGTCTTGTCGCGACAAGACGATGCCACCACTCGGCTGATAACCCGAGAAGAATTCATCACGTGATGTTATTTCAATGATCATAAAATCGAGTCAAATTTACAAAGAACTTGGCACTATGAGCCCACTTATCGATATTACCTATGTCCCCCCTCCCCTTCTGGTCTGCATGCATGCATCGATTCGGTTGGGAATGGTATCATAAGGCCCTTTTATTCTCTCCTGGGGCAAACTAGCCCACAACTGTTGTAGCTGGTCATTCATATCGCGGATATTGGTACTGGGACGGAAATGACGTTCGAGCTGGTCACACACGTGTTCGGCCGCGGACAATCTGGCGTCTCGCTGGCTTGGGAGTACCTCAACATCACGCAGGAAGATCACAGAGACACATCCCTTGTGTTAACTAGCATTGTCCTTTGGAAAATGGCATCAGGATATTGTCGCATGAGAGGTAACAAATAAGGACGCAAGATGTCTGTGATGTAACGTTGTTTCACCAGAGTTCCCCCAATCACTAGCACCCATCACCTGACGTCATATCCAATGGCTTCCCATGACACGACACCAGGAGTAATACCGCTGTGCCTCTATAAAGTATTAGGATACTGGGATATGTTCCTGCGCAGCTGCCCTAATCGCCGATGATGGTCGTCCGAAGTAGTGGAGAATCCCGCGATTCGCCGTTGAACACAATGACACGCTATTTATCAGCAGTCCATGTTTACCAATCACGGCACAACACCAAAACAGCCGTTTGTGTGATGATGTTATAGCAGCCTACGAACGGAATGGTAATTCGCGAGTTCGGTCGCTGCTAGTCTCTGACCAATGTTGTGGGATGACACAAAGTTCTGCTGTGTGCTCAGTGCTCTCGGCAGATGTGAAGGGGTTATGATGAGTTTGATACATAACACCACAACTTTGATCAGAAGTTTTCGACCAATCCACGACGACAAGTATGACGGCCTTTACGTGGCATGCATTCCAACACTGAGCTGCTGTCATATCTGAATCCGTTAAAAAGTCTGGTTATTGCTCGATTCGACTATCCCGCCAAATAGTGATCCACAATGATGCTCCTTTCAAACTTTGTCAGGGGCTGATATCGTTGTCTCACATTAGTATGCGGCATTTCCCTGCCCTTCAGCGATCACTCAGTATCTGACGCTTTTCACGCCCATTATACAAGGTGATTTTCTTCACCTTGTACAAACTCTAGGGATTGATCCATGGTAGGAGACAGAACAAAAGAGGCCGAATGAAGTTATGTCCGGAAATGCATGGGTTTCATGCTTGAGACAATTTATTCAGTCAGACATTGTTACAGAGACTGCGGTCTAATACGCGCTGTACCACTTAACCACATTTATAGTATGTGTTGAAAATAGTTTCCATGTGCCTCAATGCATACTCGTACGCGCTGTAGCGTGTTTTGTCTCACACGTTCACATCGGCCAGGCTGCATCCGAACAGTGTCAAAGGCAACATGAATGCGCTGCTCCAGTGTCTCCACAACTGGAATGGGCTGTGGTTTTGAGATGGCCCCATGACCAGAAATAGCATGACTCATCGACCAAGAAAGATAGGATTGAGATTTGTCCGGAAGTGGGCTGGAGTGCCTTCAGGCAGCAGCTACATAATCCATCGAATCACCAATGGCATTTCTTCCAGCAGGGGAGGCAAAGTCACCCACAAGACACGCCGATGGCTCTGTCCTGTCAGGCGACATGGAATGAAGCCTGGTCCAAAAATACGGTCGCCATTTATCCCGGACCACACATTCCGGCTGCACCGATGCTGATGATTCGCTGTTACCGTATTATGAGGGTTCTGCATACTGTCTCACAGATGACTGTTATGAATGTTGAAGATACCACTCCACGTAAAGGTGGCCTCATCTTTGAGAGGGCTGGACGGCACAAATCCTGGAATAGTTGTTGCCTGGTGAAGAAACCAGTGACAAAACTGCTCCAGATGTGGAAAGTCTGTCGCTAGTAAGTCTTGCACACGCTGTAACTGATGCGGGTATTAACAGTTATCATGGAGAACGTTCCACACGGTCGTCTGGCTCACCCCTGTACTGGCGCGCCAACTGCCCGGTACTGACACGGCTGTAGCCTTCCACACTGTTGATCACATCTTCCTCCAAGTCTTGTGTCCGAATATTTTGGGGACGTCCTTGATGATATCCTGAAACGACCCTGTCTCAGACAAATAGTGAAACATTGTTGCAAATATGAATGTTGTGATTGTTGTCAGTGGCGATATGTCTCATGATACAGCCTGTGAGTGTGTGGGTTTTACTTTGTCAAGTTTCGCAATGGATTGATCCAACAAGTACCCTTTGGCTCCCAAAAAACAATTTCCACCTCACACTACTACAGAAGTCAGACACACGCTCCTAATGTACCAACAAGAACTGCTTGATAAACATTCAGCAACAAATATCTTCTGCAGTAGTCCGCTGTAAGGAAAAGATACAAAAATATTCTATATTATTACGAAACCAGTGGAATACTTGGGTATTGGAGTGTTGCTAATTAGTGTAAGAAAAACAATAAACGAACGAAAAATATTATTTATTGCAAAAAATTCTAAGAAATCAAGCGAAACTTCTACTTATAAAATAATAAATTTCTGGTTTCTTGTGGGAACAGTAGATTGCCTCTTATGGATAGGAATGCTATTATTTTACAAAGTATGGAAAGATTCTTTTCTCCCTCTTCTTTAAGAATGTTATTTACTCGGCAGAATGGCTGAGAGCCACGCCTACACAATTTGAATAACTTTTCTAGGTATGGTGAAGGCTGTCAGGTGAGAAATGTGATGGAGGGTGCTGTTATGGACAGATGGAGCTCGCATACACTGTAGCGCACAATACAGTGAGCTGCAATGACTGTTGCCTGTGTCGCACACTGCTGACAAATAACACAACTATCTCTTTCTATCTGGATTGACCTTCCCCAATCAAACTCTCCCTATGCCTTGATGAAGTGAAGGATTCCTATTCGCCCCTAGTCTAACTATTGGCGTGGTACGCCAGTCAGATAACCAGTCCACTCAATATTCGCTCGCAGGCGTTTAACTAGTACTCTGTCCATGTTCACACCACACAATAAGTGTGGTGGCCAACACAGTGAACAACACTTAATCGGGAGCGACTCAATATAGAGTATCATTCCGATTCGCTAACAACAGAGGTGCTCTCTCAGTGCAGTACTGAGTAGAGACTTTGTTGCTCACTCTTTGCGTACACATACGAGCGCACTCACTCTCCTTATGTGTTCCTGCTCCAAGAGCGAGAACGGAACGGCCCCTTTTTCTGGAAAAGTTGCAAGGCTATATCATTTGCTGTCTCCCCTCACTCCTGTGACCCTTTGCATCAGAAATATTATGCCAATCAGCGTTGCTGTTTTAAACGGGAGAATGACGTTTCGTTTTAGTCGACCAATGCGGAAATCTGTAGCATCTCCGTTAGGCGTATACTGTCCTCCTGTGAGACCTCCGTAACTACACAGTCGGTCCGTGAAAAAATGCGTCTTCTGGGCGCTTCCACGCAATGTAGCGGAATTTGCTTTTAAGCCGAACACGGGGGTCGTTATCCCTTCACTCTGGCAAAAGCTGTCTTCTCTCTGGGCAGTCGCTCCGGCCGAAGTAGGTATGTTGTTGACCCAGCCCTCTGAAGGGACAGTCTTCCCAGGGGGATGGTTTCCTCTTTAGATCGAAAACTTCTGTGGCCATCATGTTGTGTACTCCAGCCTCGACTTTTTCAACCTTGGTGCGCACTTGCGATTCACTTACTAGATCTGCATAACGCTTACATGAATTCATACAGAATTGACTTTACCTTATCGAGTTTTGGTTCGAATGAAGCGTCTTGATGTGCAGAATACGATTGTGAGAATGGAATATGTAAGAAACGAAGGTCAGGAGACCACACCACCTTAGAAACCTTGCTGCCCGCTGCCTGTTGCCATTTGCCTTTCCATAAGCAGACACCATGCCGGCAAGCTCTCAATTCGAATGCGGAACCTTTGTGTACAAAGCTGTATCACATCCACTGCTAGGTGAGTCAGAAAGAGAAGTGAATCGGACACAACATTACCATGGCAGGAGAGGGCACTAGGGCATGACGTATGAGGGACAGTACCACCCTCTAGCAGGAAACCATGCGTACTCTAACTCTGGCTACATGGTACACCTCATACTAGACTGCAGTCTCTGTAACAAAGAATGATTGAATAAATTGTCTGTAGTATGAAGAAATTGAAGAAATGTATGATGAGATAAAATAAATTATTCAGGTAGTGAAGGGAGACGAAAATTTAATAGTCATGGGTGACTGGAATTCGAGAGTAGGAAAAAGGAGAGAAGGAAACATTGTGGGTGAATATGGATTGGGGGAGAGAAATGAAAGAGGAAGCCATCTGCTAGAATTTAGCACAGAGCATAACTTAATCATAGCTAACACTTGGTTCAAGAATCATAAAAGAAGGTTGTATACATGAAAGATTCCTGGAGATACTAGAAGGTGTCAGATAGATTATATAATGGTAAGACAGAGATTTAGGAACCAGGTTTTTAATTGTAAGACATTTCCAGGGGCAGATGTGGACTCTGACCACAATCTATTGGTTATGAACTGTAGATTAAAACTGAAGAAACTGCAAAAAGGTGGGAATTTAAGGAGATGGGACCTGGATAAACTGACAGAACCAGAGGTTGTACAGAGTTTCAGGAGAGCATAAGGCAACAATTGACAGGAATGGGGGGAAAGAAATACAGTAGAAGAAGAATGGGTAGCTCTGAGGGATGAAGTAGTGAAGGCAGCAGAGGATCAAGTAGGTAAAAAGACGAGGGCTAGTACAAATCCTTGGGTAACAGAAGAAATATTGAATTTCATTGATGAAAGGAAACCATGCGTACTCTAACTCTGGCTACATGGTACACCTCATACTAGACCGCAGTCTCTGTAACAAAGTATGATTGAATAAATTGTCTCTAGTATGAAGAAATTGATGAAATGTATGATGAGATAAAATAAATTATTGAGGTAGTGAAGGGAGACGAAAATTTAATAGTCATGAGTGACTGGAACTCGAGAGTAGGAAAAAGGAGAGATGGAAACATAGAGGGTGAATATGGATTGGGGGAGAGAAATGAAAGAGGAAGCCGTCTGCTAGAATTTAGCACAGAGCATAACTTAATCATAGCTAACACTTGGTTCAAGAATCATAAAAGAAGGTTGTATACATGAAACAATCCTGGAGATACTAGAAGGTGTCAGATAGACTATATAATGGTAAGACAGAGATTTAGGAACCAGATTTTTAATTGTAAGACATTTCCAGGGGCAGATGTGGACTCTGACCACAATCTATTGGTTATGAACCGTAAATTAAAACCGAAGAAACTGCAAAAAGGTGGGAATTTAAGGAGATGGGACCTGGATAAACTGACAGAACCAGAGGTTGTACAGAGTTTCAGGAGAGCATAAGGCAACAACTGACAGGAATGGGGGGAAAGAAATACAGTAGAAGAAGAATGGGTAGCTCTGAGGGATGAAGTAGTGAAGGCAGCAGAGGATCAAGTAGGTAAAAAGACGAGGGCTAGTACAAATCCTTGGGTAACAGAAGAAATATTGAATTTCATTGATGAAAGGAGAAAATATAAAAATGCTGTAAATGAAGCAGGCAAAAAGGAATACAAACGTCTCAAAAATGAGAACAACAGGAAGTGCAAAATGGCTAAGAAGGGATGGCTAGAGGACAAATGTAAGGATGTAGAGGCTTATCTCACTAGAGGTAAGATAGATACTGCCTACAGGAAAATTAAAGAGACCTTTGGAGAAAAGAGAGCCACTTGTATGAATATCAAGAACTCAGATGGAAACCCAGTTCTAAGCAAAGAAGGGAAAGCAGAAAGGTGGAAGGAGTATATAGAGGGTCTATACAAGAGCGATGTACTTGAGGACAATATTATGGAAATGGATGAGGATGTAGATGAAGATGAAATGGGAGATACGATACTGCGTGAAGAGTTTGACAGAGCACGGAAAGACCTGAGTCGAAACAAGGCCCCGGGAGTAGACAACATTCCGTTGGAACTACTGACGGCCTTGGGAGAGCCAGTCCTGACAAAACTCTACCATCTGTTGAGCAAGATGTATGAGACAGGCGAAGTTCCCTCAGACTTCAAGAAGAATATAATAATTCCAATCACAAAGAAAGCAGGTGTTGACAGATGTGACAATTACCGAACTATCAGTTTAATAAGTCATAGCTGCAAAATGCTAACTGGTAGAAGCCGACCTCGGCGAAGATCAGTTTGGATTTCGCAGAAATGTTGGAACACGTGAGGCAATACTGACCCTACGACTTATGTTAGGAAATAGATTAAGGAAAGGCAAACCTACATTTCTAGCATTTGTAGACTTAGAGAAAGCTTTTGTCAATGTTGACTGGAATACTCTCTTTCAAATTCTAAAGGTGGCAGGGGTAAAATTTACAATTTGTACAGAAACCAGATGGCAGTTATAAGAGTCGAGGGACATGAAAGGGAAGCAGCGGTTGGGAAGGGAGTGAGACAGGGTTGTAACCTGTCCCCGATGTTATTCAATCTGTATATTGAGCAAGTAATAAAGGAAACAAAAGAAAAATTCGGAGTAGGTATTAAATTCCATGGAGAAGAAACAAAAACGTTGAGGTTCGCCGATGACATTGTAATTCTGTCAGAGACAGCAAAGGACTTGGAAGAGCAGTTGAACGGAATGGTTAGTGTCTTGAAATGAGGGTATAAGATGAACATCAAGAAAAGCAAAACGAGGATAATGGGATGTAGTAGAATTAAGTCGGGTGATGCGGAGGGAATTAGATTAGGAAATGAGACACTTAAAGTAGTAAAGGAGTTTTGCTATTTGGGAAGCAAAATAACTGATGATGGTGAAGTAGAGAGGATATAAAATGTAGACTGGCAATGGCAAGGAAAGAGTTTCTGAAGAAGAGAAATTTGTTAACATCGAGTATAGATTTAAGTGTCAGGAAGTCGTTTCTGAAAGTATTTGTATGGAGTGTAGCCATGTATGGCCGTGAAACATGGACGGTAAATAGTGTAGGGAAGCAGCCTACTCACGCTGTAGTAAATTCACATTAGTTTCCATTGTGTGCCAGCCAGTCTGCTGTAACTAGCTCTGACGTCATAAATGTTGCGCAATACCTTAAAAATCAAGCAAATGACCTAAAACTTTTCTAGCATGTCAGCAATAATACTAAATTAATGTGTGTTAAATATCAGCTCGATAACTTCAGGCATTTTCGAAATTTGGACGTTTTTCTGGAAAAATCATTGGCGCAACAGAAAAGAGCTAGAGACTTCAAAATTTATATTTAGATTCATCTTTCATAATGATTTAATAAAAACAGTACTTTGGATTTCACAAATTAAGACTTTAGTGGAAATTCATGATTTTGTGGTTTTCGTATCAAAACTGAAGGAAGCAAGATAGATTAAGTAGACTAGTAAATAAGGCTAGGATGTTTAGATTTAAATAGGTTGTAGGTCCGCTATGATTATGAAGATGTGTAAAGTTTCTTTTTAATACCTATAAAATTATAGCGATAGCGGATCTCAAAAGGGACAGTTCAGAGCTCATCTGCTGCGTGCAGGGTAATTAGATTAATTCTCTCGCCCAAAGTATTTAACTTAGTCACGTCAAAATTTTATTATCAATACTTACCTGCGTGCTGAATGCACGTTTAAATTAAGAGCTTCTTAGGCCATCAGCCAAAGAAGCTATAAATTATTATGTATCTTGAAGTGGTGCGTTACTAGCCCAGCGGCTAGTCGGGAGAGCGGATTTGATCAGGCGATCCCTCAGCCGTCCGCACCGCGGCTTTATATATAAGAACACTACGCGAGGAAGGAAGGCCCCAGTTCTCTCCAGACGCTGAATGACACGCCATCTGTGTCGGTAGTCGCGTCGCATCAGTGTATCTGCTACAAACAGCCTCGGGTGCCGTATTAAGTTACTAGAGATACGCGGAACTATGAAAACATTATATGTGAAGTGTTAATTCTGGAAGGATTTTCATTATCTAGCTTCAGTTTGCGTATTGTCGTATTTTTCACGTGCCGTCGCGGGACAGACATTCTACCAAAAATTTAGCGTGGCGTTTGATGAAATACTCTCATCAAATTATGGCGAGCATTCTTTTTAACATTTAATTCGGACATTTATAGTTGCATCAGCGCATTAGACTCTGAACTGCTCTGTTAGTTAGGTTGTAGGGATACTTGTGGTTTTTATCAGTGAATTTCAGAATATACTCAACTATTTTGGAAAACCGTTTTTGATTAGAAATCCCGGACAATCTCCTAATTCCTCAGAGCTATAAGCTGCAGCTATAAGAACATTCTCAGGTAAAGTGGGCACTAGGATATCTATTTACTGACTCCAAGTTTTATTAAATCACTTTCTGGGGGTCACGGAGTAAATAGAGAGCCAGTGTTGAGAACGGCAAAAGACAGCAATAACAACATTCTAAAAGCTAGAAACTGATTCAATACGCAAGCGTTTATCCATCAATCAGATTTTAGTTTACTTTTTCCAAACTCATTCCGCCGCCCCACAATAGTTTGGACAAGAAGAGAATAGAAGCTTTCGAAATGTGGTGCTACAGAAGAATGCTGAAGATTAGATGGGTAGATCACATAACTAATGAGTAGGTATTGAATAGAATTGGGGAGAAAAGGAGTTTGTGGCACAACTTGACAAGAAGATGGGACCGTTCGGTAGGACATGTTCTGAGGCATCAAGGGATCACAAATTTAGCATTGGAGGGCAGCGTGGAGGGTAAAAGTCGTAGAGGGAGACCAAGAGATGAATACACTAAGCAGATTCAGAAGGATGTAGGTTGCAGTAAGTACTGGGAGATGAAGAAGCTTGCACAGGATAGAGTAGCATGGAGAGCTGCATAAAACCAGTCTCAGGACTGAAGACAACAACGACAACAACACGGAAACCATGTGATTCCAGACATAAGTTCATTACATCTTTTTTGTTCCGTACCCTCTCTTTGATCAACCATTAGAGTTTGTACACAGTGGAAAAAGTCACCCCTTGTACCCTACCAGGAATGACACCAAACAATAACAACGCTGATGAATTCTGATCGTCGTTCTACCCATCACAGAGAACTGAAACGTAGTCATTTACAACTTTAAACATGGCTGTGAGCCAGTAACCGTACAAGAATGTGATTTGTATAATTCAGCCAACTGGTTGTAACAAGATGTCACTTTACTTGGTTTCGACACCGACTGTTGGTGTCTTCACCAGAAAATCCAAAACAATTACATGTAGTGACAGATGAACATTTACGAACAAAATGCTCCCTTCATGTAACATAACTTCTTAAAAACACGCTTAAAATGTTATAAAAGTAACAGGTATTGGAACTGACATATCAAAGATACCCGTTAGTAAAAATTATAGCTACCTGAGGCAGCACGGGGCTGTAAGAGGACACAGGCACTAGAGGTGGCATCACCATCGGCAGGATGGCGTGTATGGGTACGAAGTTGCAGAGACATCCGATCATGTCCTCTGGGTGCTTCTTTTTCTTAAGCACTGTAGTTTAAGTAATGAGAAACAAAATAGATGACTACTGAAGAAGTAAAGAGGACGCAAAATCGACACTGGCTACTGAAAGAAAAGCTTTCATTAAAAAGAGGAGTACTTTAATGTTGAAAATGAAATAAAGTGTTAGAAAGCCTTTTCTGATTATTTTTGTATGAAGTGATGTCTTATACGGAAGTGAAATTTGGATTAGAATCAGTACCCGACAAGAATAGAAGCCTCTGAGATGTGGTGATAGAGAACGTTGACGAAGATTAGATTGTGTAATTAATGAAGAGGTACTGAATCGTTTCGGGTGAAAAGGGCTTCTTGGCACAGATTCAATAAAATCAAGTATGAGTCGCAAGAACACGCTCAGAAACATTAAGATGTAGTTAATTAGTTAATGAAGGGAAGAGTGAGAGATAAAATTACTAAAGGAAGACCATGGTTCAACACAGTAAACAAGTTAAAATGGATGTACGAGCTTCCAGTTGCATAGCGGTGAAGAGACTTGCATAGGATATACTAGGTCGGAGAGATATATGAAGACTACATTTTTTCATCTAGAAGAGAGACAGTGGTGCTGAGCTAATGGGTGGTTTCTGTGTTTCAGTCTGCATAGGAGAAATGGTATTATGAGATGTAAAACACTCGAGGTGAGAAGTCAAACACTTTGCGGATTGTTCTGTTGCCGAAACAGAAGACGCCAAAACATAAGCATAATTATAGATTACATGTTCAGAAGTAATGTCTTGTGGATACTGGAACAGAAGCAATTAATGTGCGAGAGTTAGTCATAATATTTTTAGCGTTAGCTTTAGGTAGAGTGGGGTTTGGGCTGGGGAAAGTGCAAACGTGGGGCTCAGTATTTTCATTAATACTGAATTTACTCTGCGAAAGACACGAAAGGAGCCTCCCCGAAGATCGTGACAACGATCGGGCGTACCCTGGGCAACGTTAGGCCTGTGCCTAACGGCCAATCCTTTCAACACCAAGACACCACAAATAGGCTTTTATCAAAGCCAGCGCTAAATATAATGTCCATAAACATTGAAGGGCTCTCTCATGAGAAAGAAGTGCTACTTGCTGTAGCATGTAAAACTCACAACTGTGATCTCTTACTAATCCAAGAGACCCACATTGGCCCCAAAAATAGAAGACCAAAGATCCATGGAATGAAATTAGTAATTGAAAGACCACACGAGCAATATGGCAGCGCAATCTTCGCCAAAATGGGCTTAGGTATTATATCTGCAGAACTGACATCTCAAGAAGACATCGATATCTTGACTGTAGAGTTACACTCCTGCACTGTGACGTCTATATATAAGCCACCGAGCAGGGAGTTCAGATTCAGTGAGCCAACCAACTTCAACTCACAACCAACGGAAATAGTAATGGGCGACTTCAACTGTCATGGATCAGCCTGGGGGTACAGGCACACAGACAAAAGTGGGGACGACCTAGAAACCTGGGCATACTCAACTGGCCTTAAATTAATACGTGACCCAATAAAAAAAATGGTGCAAATGGCTCTGAGCACTATGGGACTTAACATCTATGGTCATCAGTCCCCTAGAACTTAGAACTACTTAAACCTAACTAACCTAAGGACAGCACACAACACCCAACCATCACGCAGCAGAGAAAATCTCCGATCCCTCCGGGAATCGAACCCGGGAACCCGGGCTTGGGAAGCGAGAACGCTATCGCACGACCACGAGACGCGAATACATGACCCCCAAACTTCCATATTCCTTCAACAGCAGCAGGTGAAACCGTGGATACAATCCAGATAACATCTTTGTCAGCGAAAACGTAGCACATCAAACCAGGAAGGATGTGGGATAACCCCTCCCACATACACAGCACCGAGCTATATTATGTCTGGTTGAAGCAGTTGTTAAACCAGTAACCACACATTTCCAAAGACGTTTTAATTTTAAACGTGCCCTATGGGACAAATTCTCTGAAGAACTTGACAAAGAGGTGGAGAACCTTGATGCTAGCCCGGAAAAATATGACACTTTCATTGAATTAGTTAAAACTGTCTCCCGAAGAAATATCCCCCGAGGCTGCAGAACTAGTTATATCCCTGGACTTGACGGAAACGCAAAGGTTCTTCTGGAACATTACCAACAGCTCTTCGAGGAAAACCCTTTTTCAGAGGAAACAACTATGGCGGGAGAAAAACTCCTCCAGGCCATATCAGCCTCAAGAACAATGAAATGGTGTAATCTAATCACAAACCTAGACATGAAACAGAATATCCGAAAGGCCTGGCAACTTCTTAAAAACATCAATAATGACCCCTCATCTAATACACAAAATTTGTATAAGGTCACACCAAACCAAATAGCAAATCAACTTCTACTTAATGGTAAAACCAACAGGAAGCACCCAAGAAAGAAACTACAGAGAGGCACTCAAGAAAAAGACCACCTAGGCACCCCCTTTACTCTGAAAGAATTAGAAGATTCCATCTCCATAATGAAAATTAATAAAGCCGCTGGCCTAGATGATCTACGCCCAGAACAAATAAAAATGTTCGGACCTGTTACCAGACGGTGCTTACTAGATATGATGAACAAATGTGTTCTTGAAATGAAAATCCCCAAGACTTGGCGGAAGGCAAATATAGTAGCTATACCAAAACCTGGAAAAAAACCCACAGACCCTAAAAATTTTCGGCCTATCTCCCTGCTTTGTCAGCTTTATAAAGTCTTAGAAAGAATGATCCTTAACCGCATCTCAGAACATGTAGACAAGAATATAATTAAAGAGCAAGCAGGATTCCGCCCAGGAAGGTCATGCTGTGGACAAATCCTCAACCTTACACAGTACATAGAAGATGGATACGAGCGGAAACAAATTACAGGTGCAGCCTTTATCGACCTTGCAGCAGCTTACGACACCATAAACCACAGTAAGTTATTATCAAAAACATATAACACCACAAAAGACTACCGACTGGCGCAATTCATCCAGTGCCTGTTGCAGAATAGACAGTATTTTGTCACGCTGCAGTCGAAGAAGAGCCGATGGCGGACCCAGAAAAACGGCCTACCTCAAGGTAGCGTCCTCGCCCCATTCCTGTATAATATTTATACCAATGACCAACCGATCAGCATGGACGCTCGCTCCTTCATCTATGCAGACGATACAGCCGTTGCCACCCAGGGAAAAACCTTTGAAGAGGTAGAAAGTAAATTAACTTTAGCGATTGAAAAGCTGGGTGACTATTATGATAATAACCACCTCAAGCCAAACCCAGCAAAAACCCAGGTCTGTGCTTTTCCCCTACGTAATAAGGAAGCAAGGAGGAAACTCAACATAAGCTGGAAGGGACAACATCTATCTCACTGCGACACACCAAAATATCTTGGGATTAAACTTGACCGTGCTCTCACCTACAAGGAAAGTGAGTGCCAGGAACATCATCCGCAAGCTAACAAATAGCAGATGGGGAGCGCAACCTACAGTTCTCCGCACGTCAGCTTTAGCTTTATGTTTCTCCACTGCGGAGTACTCGGCACCCGTTTGGCAAAATTCCACCCACGCTGAACAAGTGAATATAGCATTGAATGAGACTGGACGCATCGTGACAGGATGCCTCCGCCCAACTCCCACAAAGCAGCTGTACCACCTCATGGGCATAGCCCCGCCAGACATCAGAAGAAGGACTGCCGCAGAAATTGAGAAACATAAACAGGAGACAGATCCCAGGCATCCAATGATCGGATACAATCTTCAACCTCGCCGACTTAAATCAAGGAAGAGTTTCCTACGAACAACTGAAGCAACTCTTTTATCGCCTAGAGCACGACGAGAAGAGCTGTGGTACAATGTTGACCCAGGAAGACCAGGGAACAGCCCCAGGGGAGAACCCACAGCTGGCTCTGAACTCCCATATACGACCTGGAAAGCCCTGAATAGACTACGAACAGGCGTATCAAGATGCAGAGCAAACTTGGAAAAATGGGGCTACATCAGTGCAGACGAGCCCTGCGAGTGTGGAGAACAGCAAGACCCACAACACCTACTGGTCTGCAGGAAACTAAACAATCCGTGTTCGACTCAAGACCTATTTGAAGCAAATGACAAGGCTATTCAAGCTGCAGTGTATTGGGCTTCACGTGGGATACGAAAATCGCTCTGTTTCGCATCCTTAGCGCTTATCATTATATGTTGCATAATTTTCTATATTATTGTAGCTAATTTACCTTATAACCATGTATTATTGTATTATAACTGCTTCTCTTGCATTGTAATATAATTTTTTTTTGTAAAATGGTGATGTCTTGGATACGATAAATGAAAATAAATACTGCGAAAGAACGATTTAACAAGATAGGAAACGGCCTTAGTTAAGGTAAAGACTTTTTGTGGCCTGAATAATCTTGAACGTGGCTTGAATATACAAAGTATTTCCTTGAAATATTAACAGCAATTAATACAAAACAATTCAGTTTATACTCGCAACCCAATTACAGACGTAATACGCTACAATTTACGTTCTTCAGCCATCAGTAATCATGAGAATAGCAAACTATTCATATTAGAAAATATGAGCCTGTCTGTAACAAACCGCAACCCAATTACAGACGTAATACGCTACAATTTACGTTCTTCAGCCATCAGTAATCATGAGAATAGCAAACTATTCATATTAGAAAATATGAGCCTGTCTGTAACAAAAAAAAAAAAAAAAAAAAAAAAAAAAACTATGTGAAATAGCTACTAGCTACTTGTGACTGGCTACTACTAGCTACCCCCAAATCTCCAAGACACCATATAACAAGGTACCACTCAACTACCCACACATACGTCTGAGTAATCAGCTCACCAATTGTACGTATAAAGAAGAGAATATACCTATTCACAATACACGAGAGTTAATCACAGGTTAAATAATAACATTCGTTGTGAGTCAACATAAAAAGCAGCACTGTATGGAACACATCCACAGCTGTAACATGATTTTAAATTACATTTAATTTTTGTGCAAATCATGCGCACTGCACGTACATATGAGCCATCTTGCTTTATGAAACAAAATTAACTTTAGCACGCCCCGCATGGATTACACAATATTCACTCATCACGGCCCATATACAGTGGCCGAAACAGCTCTCAACTTCTGAACGATGTGGTCTAGAAGTGATTTCACTTAACGTACCCTTGCAAATAAAACGGTGACCCAATTTGAACACAAGAGCACCTCGACATAGTACGCGCCTGATACGGTGTCCGGTGCACAGCGACCACCTTTCGTCGGAAGCACAGGGCGAGTTCATTCGTGTGGCAGAGGGGGTGGCCGACATTTTTGCCGGCTTTCGACGCGTTTGCGACACACTTCAATGACAGAATCGAGGCGCACGCCCTGCAATCTTTCGCAAACAGTTTCACACAGTCTATTCAGTAAAAAACTTCATTTTTGTGTAACTTACTAATTGCTTTTGAACAACCGTGGGGTCAAGCCCTTCAATGTAAGTGCTTTTTCTAAAAATTTCTTGGAGCGTAATCTGCCCATTCTACACACAGCTTTAAACGTCAGCTTCATGATGACGTACCCATTTCCTTAGTGGTCATATTTATTGTGATATCTGAATTTAAGTAAGATAAAGCGATAAATTCGAAAAAAAAGTGCAATGAAAAATAGCGGTCGCTATGATTTTGTGTTTTGTGCATATTACTTAACATGGGTGTGCATGAAATTTACCTAGCATACTAAATTTTTCTTTAGACTTCGGTGGAGCTCTATATGTCACTAGCCTCGAGAAAACTGACCTTATGTCGTGCACTCATTTGCTATCGCGGGCGCCACTGATAAAGCCAGAATGAAGTATCCATAACATTCCTCACTTCTCATAAACGCTTTCAGATATCGAAACGAGATTTTTGCGAATGATAGCAGACAAAGAAGTATTTTGTCATATAGCTATTTGTGAAACTTCATTATCTGCTGTGTTACTCCGCCAGAAGCTGACTTTTTCGATGAGAGAATGTAATTTTTAAGGGCCATCGACGCTTGATGAAACGAAGAGTGCTGCTGGTTTTGGAACAACGTAAGTGAAGACATCACACATGTATTTTTGTACGGAGGATGTGCTTTTTCGTACGCTATTGTCCTCATTTTCTTCAGTTTCTCACTTAGGGGAGATGTTACGGAAAATGTAAACATTTATTTTAAAAATCATTACAGCCATACTTATTTTTGTACAAATCTAAAATTTTGCAAAATTGTGTAAAGCAGAAGAGCTGTGTTTTAAGAGTGAAATATAATAAAATATGCAAGATTAATGTTTTGCCAGAAATTTGAATTTTTATTTTTTTATTGTCTTTTTTTTGTAAAAATCCATAACTCAAATTCTAATCATGCAATTAATCTGAAAATTTTATTGTCCTGCCCTGAGAAGATTATAAGACCACTGAACAACAGTTATTAATTTATGGTACAAATTGTATCATTAACAGAGTTTTTAATTTAGTACATCCAAAATTAACTTTTTTTCTACATACAGTCACCTAAAAATCAGAATGTAATTGCAGGATCTCATATTTTTTAGTTCCAGGAAGACAGCAACACGTTGCAAACAATTCCCGAAAATTTCAAGGTATTAGCGCACATACATTTTGAGAAAAGATTTCTAATAACGTAAAAAAATATAAAACAGAGAAAATGAGATTCAAAGCTTTTCTTCCCACACTTCTACATGTAATAAGCTTACTTCAATTTTAAAGCCCTCCATAGTGATAATCCTTATCCTCCAGGTTTTTCTTCTCTCCTCTTCGAATCTGTCTGCCCTGTATTTGCATTCGCCCCTACTATTCGATCTGTACATCGAAGAAGCATTGACGGAAATAAAAGAAAGGTTCAGGAGTGAAATTAAAGTACAAGGTGGAAGGATATCAATAATATGATTCGCTGATGACATTGCTGTCCTCAGCGAAAGTGAAGAAGAATAACAGGATCTGCTGACTAGAATGAGCAGTATAATGAGTACTGGACATCGACTGAGAGTAAATCGAAGAAAGACTAAAGTGTTGAGAAGTAGCAGAAATGAGAACAGCGAGAAACTTAACATCAGGACTGATGGTCACGTAGTAGGTGAAGTTCAGTAACTCTCCTAGGCAGTAGAATAAACAATGATGGACGGAGCAAAGAGGGCATCAAAAGCAAACTAGCACTGGTGAAAAGAGCATTTCTGGCCGAGAGAATCGGAGAGGAAAGGAATATGTGGAAAACGCTGACAGGAAGATGGGATACGACGATGGAACATCTGTTGAGATATCAGGGAATGACTTCCATCATACTAGAGGGAGCTGTAGAGGGCAAAAGCTGTAGAAGAAGACAGAGATTGGCATACATCCAGCAATTAATTGAAGACGTAGATTGCAAGTGCTACTCTTAGATGAAGAGGTTGGCACAGGAGAGGAATTTGTGGCGGGCCGCGTGAAAACAGTCAGACGACTGATGACTCATCAACAATTGGCAGTGTAACTCCCGACTGTAATTACGCGTTGACTTTGTATGATTACGTTGGAAAGCACGTTGAATTCGTGCGACATTTTCTTTGGAAGCGCGAGGGCGACCAGGATTCTTTCCCTTGGATACATATCCTGTGTCTACAAACAGTCGATACCATCTGCCAGTGTTCCATCCTTTGGGTACCTCAACCTGAAACCTCTTTGCACTTTAATCACGGAACTACACTTTTCAAACTCGAGAACACAAAATGATTTCTGCCGCGGAGTAGCTATTTTGGAACATGTGGCGGTAGTCAAGCAAATATCTAACGGCAACGAATGAAAAACAGACAGTACACTCGTTCCTCCAACAAACGTGACGTGGTGCAGCGATCTACAGTTTTTACAACATAATACTTTGTATTCTTAAGGTTTTTAACATGGCTGTCAATCAGCGACTGTTGTATAATACAAAATTTTGAAAAACACAGCCCTCAGTTGCGAACACAATTAATTTGTAACCCAGGTTTCGGTGTCACAAGGGACACCTTCTTCGCACAAAATTATGCTGTAACATTTAGTTTTAATTTTGTCCTAAGAAGGTGTCCCTTGGACACCGAAACCTAGGTTACAAATTAATTGTGTTCGCAACTGAGGGCTGTGTTTTTCAAAATTTTGTACCTTGAATTCTGTACATTGGTTTTGAAACACCGAGTTCTTTATTGAAGAGTATCTTCAGACAATGTTTAGAAACTAACGTTTAATAGCATATTATAATTAATGTTTGCATTGGAAAAAAATAAGGTTTAGTAATGTTAAGCCATTTAATTGTATTTAATTTACACGATTTTTTAATTTTATTTTTTATTTTTTTCAGGTCATGGAGATTTTCTCTGCGGTGTTCGTGGAATTTGACCATGTAATCCCTGTATGTTAAGACTGAGTGTACTTCCCGTTTCTTTTGTTTCAGCCCAAGAGGCCAGTTTTTATTAGTGATGGACTAGGAGCGTGAAAACTGTTTTATATTCAATGGAAATACAAGCTTTTTATACCTAGGATTCACAGTCATGTAGACCTCTATAAAAGACATATTTGCGCCAGTGACTGTAACACTTTCTTTATTTCACAATTTCAGTTTCGGCCGTAGGCCATTATCAAGTGAAGATGTTATGGATATTAGGCCATGTCAACCTAAAATGAGCTGACACATTTATATGTCGTTGTCATTACTATTAAATGCATTGGTGACGCTGTTACATAGCGTGAGCACACATATCCATATGTCATAAAATAACATAGTCTGTAGACACTCATGTTCGTTAACCCATCACTAGGCACATATCCACTAAACTTCAGCGGCAGGTTACTGTTTACAGGCTACTGGTCAAGTGTCTACAGACTATGTTGTTTTATGACATATGTGCTCGCACTATGTAACGCCGTCACCAATGTATTTGATAGTAATGACAACGACATATAAATGTGTCAGCTCATTTTAGGTTAACATGGCCTAATAGCCATACGATCTTCACTTGATAATGGCCTTCGGCCGAAATTGCAATCGTGAAATAAAGAAAGCGTTACAGTCACTGGCGTAAATGTGATGTCTTTCGAAATACAAGCATTCGCATTACTGAATTCCTTAATGCAGAGGTGTAGCTAATATACAGGAATTCTGTTCGACAATATATGAATGGTCTGGAATCACAAACCATAATACATGAATATTTGTGCCGTACCTGTTCTTCCCGGAAATAACATTGTAATTAGTGTTCCGGCTGGTCTAAACGTTGTTGCTCCTACAGAGAGTCCATTGCTCACAGAAACCCACTTCAGGGGAAAATTACCTGTCTTCTCCAGCTGACGAAATGAAAGCCTCTGTATTCCTTTCGTATATACAAGAACATATTCTGTGAATCCCATTGTAAAGGCGTGCTCCAGGGACGTGGAATATGAATTTAGATCCTAATATCAAACGTTCTGATAAATTACGTAATGGACGGCAAAGAACGGACTTTCTTTACTTTAAGTAACTGTACCTACAGCTAGGTACCCTACAGTTTGTTGGTAGGTTTGTGGAGGTATGTCTCATTAGATGTCTACGCATAGATCATGTAATTCGCGTAAATAACGAGCCGCTGATCTGCGTACGGGGCGATGGCACCCGATAGCAGTCCAGATGGGCTCCATAGGATTTACACTGGGCGAATTTGGTCGCCGAGAGATCAACCTCAGTTCACTATAACGCTCCTAAAACCACTGTAGCACGGTTCTAGCTCCGAGACACGGACAATTATACTGAAAGCAGACATTGTCGTCGGGGAAGACATTAAACATGAAGGGATGCAGGTGATTCGCAGCTGTTAGTGTGTCTTCGATTAGTACCATAGGCCCGATGCAAGCGCAGAAGAATGTCTCCCATAGCATAATACAGCTCGCACCAGCCTGCGTTCGTGGCGCGCTGTATGTTTCAAGCCGCCGTTCACCTCGATGACGCGTTTGGGGAGACGATCATCGACCTAGAGTAGCAAAACTGTGATTCACCCGAAGAGTCGACACGTTTCCATAGATCGAAGATCGAATCCCGACTGTCCTGTGCCCACAGGAATCGTAATTGTTGGCGTCGTTGGATCAATATGTGAGCACGTTAGGGTTGTTTGCTGCGGAGCTCCGTGTTAAACAGTGTACGCTGAACAGCGTGCTGCGTGCACCGGCATTGTGCTCGTTCGGCAGAGATACCACATTTCACCATCTATCCTACAGAGCACACAAGCCTCCGAACACCCACGTTTTGTGAAGAGTCGTGGACGTCCACTCATTTAGCGCCTAGTAGTAGTTTCACTGTCCCTCTACCTCTTTCCATAGATGCTCACGACAGTAGCACGTGAACATTCGAGCAGCTTCGCCATTTTCGAGGTAGTCTTTCACAGATCCTGTATAATAATAATGAGCTGTGGCAAGCTGGCGCCAGTCTTATTTTGTTCATGTATGGTTGAGATCGATTGTGGTTGAGGTAAGCTATCTTTGATTTTCGCGTCTCTTATCTGGCGGCTTCGCAGGCGAAGCGAGTTGATTGTTAGTCTATGACGGGTAACCCTAAAGATTTCGTGTTTTTCGCTGGGAGACGAGTGTCAACGGCTGCAGAACTAGGGTCATGGCCGTTACACGTTGTGGTGTGAAATTTGTTGGGCGTTTTGCCGACATGGGCAGCTTGGAGACACAAGTTCTGTGACTTCACTGGGAATAAAATTTGAAGGGAAGCGGTGAAGCTGTGGAACCAGTTCCCTCGTTGTACCTGATAAGGAGTAAGTCGTCGTAATTGTTTGTTCACTGACGCACTCAGAGATTTTAGACTTTATTATTATAGTGAGACTTTGATAGTCGAACCTTAAGACGGTATGGAAGAGTTCAGTTGCCCTTGTTAAATGGTAGACGTTATTAGAAAATTTTCTCAGAAGTTTTACCAGTGCATTGTGTCTCTTGCAATCAAATGGTTTTATGTTGTCGTTTTTAAAGCCTGCACTCTATTAATACAGTTGTACATGTATAAGTGTGTCAAAGGTTCTGCTGAGTGTTTCTATGTTTGAGTTATTGGAATGTCTTTGTGATTCAGGCAGAAACTTTTAATTGTTCCAGCGCCTTGGCGGGCAGTGAAATGTCTTCCGAGGTCTAGGCCTGGCAGTGTTTAAGAACCTGTCCAATACCGGAGTTGTTCACATATCGCCTTCCAAAGTTTAGTATTATCTTCCTTTCGTCAATGCGGGTGAAGCTAGGTACATATATATTTTGTATGTAACCTGTTTGTATATGAACTTGTTTTCTTAAATATTAGGAACTGGCAACTGGCTAAACCTTAAACTGCATAGCATCTGCTGAGTTTCTTGTGCAGCTTTTTCTAGTAAATTTTTAGTAACACATCTGAACACGTAAACATTTTCTTAAAGATCAATTTCTCTGATGTAGTTTTTTTATTAAAGTGATTCTATCATGTTATGTAACGGTATCTTAGCTTGGCACTAGTGTTCAAATGTTATTAAGTCACCCTTCACTTGTAATCGTTTCATTATATCTATTTTGAGGGAAGTCCTATATCGGAGTTTGAAGTTCTCAAGTTTGTTAGTAACCCTGTTTTCTTAATTTGGAATTGCTTGTTAGAGTACTGAGTACGTTGGGTTTCTAACTGTATTTGGGAAGTTTTATCTAGTGGCTCGTCCACAATTTTTAATTGTCAATTTTTTTGAGGGGGTAATGTAAATAAAATGTCTTAATTATAAATTGTGACTACCAACCATGATTCCATCCCGCTTCCACTTTTATGGTATTTAAGATATGGTGTGTAAGTATGGTACGATTAAGGAATCACGTATCAAATAATCTGCTCTTTTTCACAGCCGCTTATCTCAGTGGATTTCCCCATTTGCAGCCTACATCTTTGCTCCGTGTCTGTTCCGCTTATGTACTTTTGTTACCGCGTCACGTGCTCATAGTGCCATTCAACGTCGCGGTGGACAGTGGTCGTAATGCTTTGCCTTGTCAGTGTATATTTGTAGAACTGACAAGTTGTTGAACAAAATTGAAAGAAAACGGGAAAAAAATATCTGTTTTGTAAATGTGGTAGAGAAATGATGAGAAACTGGTAGCGCTAGTTTTCAGCTCCGGAGAGAAGGATGTGGAGGTCCTTCACACGTAATCTGTGTACACAGATACGATAACCCGTTGAAAAATGGTGAGGGGTGGGAAGCACCGAACACTGTTTACTAACAATTATCGGAATATACTATGTAAACAGGGAGGGTGTGCAGCGAATTTAGACAAAGCCGATGGCAGACTGGCACACAAAAGTTGACTGAAGTCAAAACAAGAATAAAGACATCTATGAGAGGTACTTTCAGTGAAGTAGTAAGTTGTTACGTTACCTCTGTGCTCACTCAATGGAAAGAAGCTATTCGCTGACCTTTATGATGACACTGGGACGGAAAGTGATGAAACAGGTGTAGAAATACAACATTACGTCGTCGGAAACTGCTTCGCTGAAGAAGAATGCAACACGGATTTTACATTTTGGGCCGCATTTCCCGTGTCCACAGCAACACACCAGAGCTCAGTGTCTCGTTTACGAGCTGTAACAAGCTTTTAATATCAAGAAGCGATTTATTATTTCGATCTGTATTTTTAAATTTCTTGTGTATTTTTGTATCTAGTAACCACAATCCTGTGTTTATGTTAATGTTTAGTGCATATTACCATCGCCTTTAATATGGAGATGGAATATGATTGCTGCATTCAGATGCGAACTGATTTGGTGACTCTTCGGTGACAGCCCCAATTGGTGGTGGTTGCGGTCACACAGCTTGAGGCCATTGCCAGTTGGCTTCACTGTGGAGGGGTCGGATGTGGGGATGCAGTGTGTGTCAAGAACGTGCCTCGTCTCCCCCAGTCAGTCCAGTAATTTGATCGCCCCAATTACCGCCTGCACTGAGGAAGACCTGTGGTCGTTTCAAGGTGTGGCAGGTGGCGAAAGAGGGCCGGTCGATGGGTCTCTCCAGTTCGTCTGATGAACAGGTTTCGGGTGCTGTCTATGGGTGACAAAGATCCTGGGCCAGGTGCAGTCGCTCTCCCTGTTCCAGAGGAAGCCTTTCACCCAGTAAGATCTGGTCATTCACAGAGAGCGGGATTACTGGTAGTTGGGAGCTCCAGTGTCAGGCGCATAATGGGGCCCCGTAGGTGTATGCCTGCCAAATCGGGAAAGAAATCCAGCGTCCACTCTGTGTGCGTACCGGGAGGTGTCATTCCAGGTGTGGAAGGAGTTCTTCTGGATACTAGGAAGAGCACAACTGCAGTTTGTGGCTCGTGTCTGTTCTAACGATGTGTGTCGCTTTGGTTTGGAAGAGATTCTCTCTGGTTTCGGGAAGCTAGCTAAAGTGGTGAAGACAGATGGTGAGCTCTCCCTTCATCTCACAAGCGAGGTGAAGGCAGAGCTCACCATCTTTTGCAACATCGACAGGACTGTTTGCGGATCTTTGGTACAGAACCTAGTCAAGGGTCTGAACCAGAGGCTCAGGCGTTCTGTGACCGTTATGGTTGCAGATTTCACGACTTACTCATTAGGGTGGTGGGCTTTTGGGATCCACTTAATGGGTCAGGGGGTCCACTGTACACAGAAGCTAAGGCCCAGACAACAAAATTACTCTTGGCAAAAGGCCAATTCTAACAGCACAGTCGTTAATACCTCCACTATCTGGTCTGGCAGAAGGCAGGTTTTGAAATGTACTTCAGCCAGCTTGAATTAGACGTAATTCAGAAAATAAATAAGAAAGTCAGTTACGTTTTCTGGAGTTAGACATGAATCACTGATAGCCAGTGCCTCCTATAGTGAAAGGTTTCATACTTTGGTGCATCCAGTCAACAACCAGTATAATTTACTGATCCAGACCCTTGATACGGCATCTTAGGCCACAGATCGACTGGTAATGGTCTGGAGTGTAGTGGTTTCCCCGGGGGGACGACTCGGTGGCGTAATGGGGATGGACTGGGACGCGTCTTTCTGGATGCACTGAAATAACCTCGTGATTGTGGAAGAGTTGTTGCTCTCGGCGCCTACCCTAGCGGTCTTAAGTGGGCTACGCACGGCAAAATGCGCAACATTTTCAGCCACGTGTCTGTACGCAATAAACTAATCCGTGTACGTGTAGACCTCTAGCGCCGTATCTGATGGCTGCTGGCGGCTGCCGATTTGACATGGACTCTACTTGGGGGCCGACAGGCTGGCCCCTACTCGTCCGAGACCTGCCTGTCGGATGTGTTGCGCAGGTGGCCGAAGCGTGTAGGGGTTGTCTGGAATGGACTGGGTGGTCTTTCAGGTTAGAGGGTCTCGGGGATGTAGAGAGAGAGGGCTTCGAACTCAAAGCGTGATGAACAGAGGGTAGACATAGCAACAACCAATATTGTAGCTGTAAATTGTCGTAACAGTGTTGGCGAAGAACTAGAGTTTCAACTGTTACTAGAAAGCATTGAAGCTCAATTCGTAATAGGTACAGGAAGGTGGCTAAACCCGGAGATAAGTTCAGCCTAAATTTTTACAAAGGACCTAATGGTGTACGGAATGGATAGATTAAATACAGTTGCTCGCGGCGTATTTAGAAGTAGTTTAGTTATAGCGAGACTGTTGACCTCAGAAGTTAAGTCCCATAGTGCTCAGAGCCATTTAGTTATAGCGAAATTGAAGCAGATACTTCCTTTAAGTTATTATGGGTAGAGGTCATACTTACAACCGGACTAAATTAATAATTGGTTTATTTCGTTTACTCCTCCCCTCTTCCCCACCTTCCCTCCCCCCCCCCCCCCCCCCCCGAAAAAATGGCTCAAAGCACTATGGGACTTAACATCTGAGGTCATCAGTACCCTAGACTTAGAACTCAGTACACCTAACTAACGTAATGACGTCACACACATCCATGCCCGAGGCAGGATTCGAACCTGCGACCGCAGCAGCAGCGCGGTTCCGGACTGAAGCGCCTAGAAGCGCTCGGCCACCACGCGGCCGCCGCCCCCCCTCACCGACTCAGAGGATTCAATTGCTGAACAGTTTGAAGACAACTTGGCTGTCATCTGAAACAGATACCATTATAGTTGGTGTTGACATCAACCTACCCTCGATGTGTTGGCGGAGATAAATGTTAAAACCCTGTGTTAGGGATAAAAAGTCGCCATACATTGTAGTAAATGCTTTCTTTGAATATTATTTTGACCAGTTCGTTCACGAGCCCACTGTTGTAAATGGTCGCGAAAGTATATTAGACCTCTTAGCATCAAATAATACTGAGCAAATAGAGAGTATGATGACGGATACAGGGATTTGCGACTAGGTCGTTTTGCTGAAACTGACTACCGCAACATCCAAAAGTAAACGCAAAATATATCTGTTTAAAAAAGTAATTAAAAATTCGCTTCACACCTTCCTAAGAGACAGTCTACACTCCTTCCCACCTAGATCGGATGTGGCTTCAGTTCAAGAAAATAGTATCTGCTGCAATTGAGAAATTTATACCCAATAAATTAATAAAAGGCGGTACTGATCCCACACGGTACACAAATCATGTCAGAACACTGTTGCAAAAGCTACATTTAAAGAATGCAAAATATCCAAGGATAGCGATGTTTTACTGAAGATCGAAACTTAAAGTGGGTGTCAGTGCAAGGTGCTTTTAATAACTTGCACAACGAAACTCTGTCACAAAATATGGTAGCAAATCCAAAAAGATTCTTGTCGTGCGTATACAACAGCGGAGAGATATAATCAATACTTCCACTGTGCGATACCCATTGTAGTATTACCGATAACAGCATCACTAAAGAGGAGTTATTAAACTTAAGTTTTCCGAAGTTCCTTCATCCAAGAAGACGAAGTAAATATTTCAGAATTCGGATCAAGAAGAGTATCATCATCAGTAAATTAGAAGTAAATATCCTTGGTGTAGCGAAGAAGCTTAAATAACTTAATAAAGGCAAGTCTTGCGGTCCAGATAATATACCAATTAGCTTCCTTTCAGATTATGCTGATGCAATACACCCATACTTAGCAATCATTTAAATCACTCGCTCGCAGAAAGATCCGTACCGAAAGACTCGAAAGTTGCAGAGATCACATCATCACTCAAGAAAGGAAGTAGGAGTAACCCGGTGAATTACAGACACGTATCAGTACAGTATATTTTCACTGGAATTATGGAACATATATTGTGTCCGAAAATTACGAATTACCTGGATGGTAAGGATCTATTGACACATGGTCAGCACGGAGTCAAAAAATATCGCTCTTCTGCAACGCAAGTAGCTCTTTATTCGCACGAAGTATTGAGTACTATCGGCAGGGGATATGAAACATTCAAATTTCTGGATTTATTGAAGGCTTTTCATACCGTTCCTCACAAGAGACTTCTAATCAGATTATATTCCTATGGAATAGCACTTCAGCCATTCGTAATATCCTGTCAGAGAGGTTGTAGTACATAGTCATCGAAGGAAAATCATCAAGTAAAACAGATGTGGTCCACAAGAAAATGTTAAGGGCACTCTGCTTTCTTGGTCTGAGCAAGTAATTTTGGAGACAATCTGAGCAGCTTCCTTAGATTGTTTGTAGATGATGCTACCAGTTACCGTATAGTAAAGTTATCGGACGACCAGTACAAGTTGCAATATGATTTCGGTGAAGCATCTGTGTGGTGCGAAAAGTGGCTATTGTCTTTGAATAACGAAAAGTGTGAGGCGATCCACATGAGTAAAAAAAGAAATACATTAAATTTCGGTTACACGATAAATTACTCACAAATCTAAGGGCTGCAAATTCAGCTTTATATCTAGGGATCACAATTCCCTGTAGATTAAACTGAAACGATTTCGCCGACAGTGTTGTGGAGAGCGTAAACTAAAGACTTTGTTTTATCGGCAGAACACTTTGAAGATGCTGTGCAGTATGGGATTCTTGCCGGACAGAATTGACAGGGGACATTGAAAAGGTCCAAAAAAGGGCGGTTGGTTTTGTACTATCGCGAAACAGGGGAGGGAGTGTCACCGATATGATAAGCGAAATTGCGTGGCTAACAGTGAAGTAAAGGCGTTTGTCGTTGCGGTGAGATCTTTTAACGAAATTTCAATCACAAACTATCTCCCTTGAATGTTAAATTATTTTATTGCCGTTGCAGGGTGATGGCCGTCAGTTTCAGCACATTTTTTTAAGATGCAGTACAAATGGTACTTTCATTGTGTTAATGATGCTATTTGTAGTTAACTGTAGATAATGTAAATAAAAACGTACACAAAATGTGATTTTATTCCTGTTATCTTCTTAAGCTGGCCTTCCGAGCTAATGTTCCGTATCTCAAATTGTTAAGTGGAGCGTCCTCTATGACCTGTTAAATTTTTGCACGCTCTGACGGATATATATATATATATATATATATATATATATATATATATATATATATATATATATATATATATATATATACACTTCTCCACAATTCTGTCACTCGTTTCAAATCCTTGAAAGACATGCACTCTGTGTTGACTTGTTCATCGGTTTGTTCATCGGTTTACCTTCCCCGACACGGAGTCCTAACCATTCTTGTATTTAGTAAACAAATATGCGATTAGTTTTGATGAAACGAGAATCGCATCGCAAGTATGTATTTTTTGGGATCCCGTCATCAGAGAACGCGCTGAGATGAGAATGTGCAACAACTTCAGTCGGGAGAGTGGCTCATGAAAACGGGCGCTTGATGTTGACAGGCCACAAAGAAGTAATCTGACTCAGCCACCATCTAACGAAATCAGCATCTTTCGCAATCTTTGTTTATCGCAGACATCAGTATAATCTCTCGTGAGATGCTGAATTTCCATGACGTCCCGATGACCTATTTTGGGCCAAGTAAATAAAGTACCACACGGCCTACAGACAACGTCTCAAAGATAACTGCAGATGAAGTTGTAGAAAGCTTGAGCTTACATTCAAATCTGACACGACAAGAAGTCGCTGGAAAATTTATTCGACACAATATGAGTATTCGAAATGTCGGAGCAGCACATCCCGCAGTCGCGCTGTACAACGTGATTTGGTTGCAGGTACGAGTGTGGATTACCTCGCGCCACTGTGATCCTCACTGCGTGGAGCTCGGACGTCGTTAACCGAGACATTCTGCGGCGCGGGAAGTTAGAGACAGGTCGTTAGGGGCAGCAGGTTCCTCCAAGCACAAGTTAACACACTTACGGCCGAGTTAGCTCTCTAACGGATCTTTAATATCGCCAGCTGTCTTCCGGAAAAGTAACGTTTTTTTAATAGACCGTACATGATTAGAGGCTACGTGGCTTTAGAGGAAGTTGCAAACGACGAACGTGTGTGTGTTCGTGTGTGTGTTTGTATGTGTGTATGTGTGTGTGTGCGTGAGAGAGAGAGAGAGAGAGAGAGAGAGAGAGAGAGAGAGAGCGTGATTTTCCGCACTCATAATACGAACTGTCTCATCTTTGTGTACATCCTGCAGTAGTCTTGTCTCTATAATTTGTGTTACATTTTACAAATCCGTTCTCCCCACTACAATGTTTCACTCTCCCGCTTCTGGGCAGACTGTGCCGCAATAAAAGAATACGAGATCGTACAGATAATTAGGAGTGCTTTACGTCAACTGGACGTCGGAATTATCATGTCACTGTTAATTAAAAACTGAGTTCTAAAATCCCTTTCTATTTATAAAATGTACTTTTGTTGTCGTGGACAACTAACATAGACTTTAAACTGACACGGTTTGACATACATACAAAGTAGAGCGGAACTTCAACATACCGTGTCCTTCTGTTAGTTGATGGAACGAACTATTTTTTCCTTTGTTTTGTTTAATGGCATCTCAACGCATGCTCTAAAGTTTAACATTCTAGTAGGCGTTCAGCACCGTTTGTAGACTTTCACTAGACTGTGTACAGATGTTATTTACAGACGGAATGATTGTTTAGATTGACTGTCCGCACTAGTTTTCTATTTTCCATCATGATCGACGTAGATGCTTACGGCATGGATGCACACAGGGCACTAAATTTGAACTGAAAGAACGCAGAAAAGTTAACTTTGTTGAACGCAAGATTTCGTCGGAGAAAGACGTCGATTGCAGAATACATTGTTAACGAAATGAAGACCTGAAAACACCACTGGTTTTTGAAATTTTATCCGAATGACGCCATTTGATTTTGAAGTTCTGCTTCAGATGATAGAAGGACTGATTATGAAGCAAAACCCACAATGAAGAGAGTCAGCTCTAGATACTGTTCTTTTACCAGTCACAATGTATTTCCTTGCAAGTGAAACTCGTTTCTCCCTCAGTGTTTTCAAACACTCTGTTGTAGCTGCCTCTTCTTTCCTTAGTCTTTAGCAGTAGCAGCAACAGCAACAAATAATACGGAAACTCTTTGGTGTTTTCAGGAGAATCTCTACTAGCCAGATTTTTTTCGTTTTCTTCCTGTTGTTCCTGGTTACGTAACTTTTTTTCAGTCTCTGACACCATCACGCGGTGCTTAGGAACCAGTGATTCGAGGGTGACTTTTTTTATCCGCTTTTGTATTCAGCAATTCGCTGCATGCCAGAGACAAGCAGTAGCACGATAATCTTAGATAAATTTTAAGATTTTTCTCATTCTATAAAATGTTCAGTCAAAAAGAAGGGAGTCAAAATAGCTCATACTAAAGTGCGCGAACGCTCCCCCGCGTCTGATAGTGAGTGGCTTCACGTCTGAGAAAACGTTGCGCAACGTACATGTGACCACAACTCGTCTCTCATTCCACAAAACTGCAGTTTCTGGACAGACACCAGAATGGGAAACGGCGATTCGTCTCAGGATGGGTCTATGGGCAAATAGGTAAACATGTCGCAGAGAACAAAATGGCGCAACATGACCAAGCTGGTGGCTGCTGGCTTCTTCTACACACCGGAGCTGTTTTAAACACGTCATAGTGGGTTCTACGCCATATCGCTCTTTACCTTCACAATGAATCTAGCACGGTGAGGACCAAGATGGTTTAGACTATACTCAATCTTCCTGTGTATTCTTCAGCGGGGCATTTGCCGCTATCTTGCTTCTTCGGTCGCCAGAGAGAACGGGTTGCGATGGGAGGGACTTTCCAATATTTATAGCTTCAAGAAAGAAAGTTCTAAAGAAACAACGGGTATTGGTTATAGATGCAACAAAATGCAAAAGGAGATGCAAGATGAAACGCGACTGGATTTTCGACTGAGTTCACCTCTCTTTTAAGCATGATGTAGATTCGTCGCGCAAAAACTGTGTCCAGTCGTGGGTGCCTCCCGTTGACAAGAAGGGCGGCAGAAGAGATACATGAAATTACCGTCCAGCGTCCTTTAGAATCTGAGAATAAATGATGACCTCAAACTTAATTACTTCCTTCATACCAAACAACATGGATTCCGTAAACGAAGTTGCCCTTTTCTTACATGACACCCTGAAAGGCATGGACCAGGGTGGTCAGGCATGTGCAGTATTTTTGGACTCCAGTTAGCATTTGACTCAGCACTGCAACATTTATTAATGAAACTGCCATCGTATAGGGTAACAAGAGAAATTTATCGCTAGCTTGAGTGTTTCCTTGTTCGAAGGTACGCAGCAATTTATCTTGAGTACTCCGTCTTCAGGCCACAAGTGGCCCATCGGGACCATCCGACCGCCGTGTCATCCTCATGTGAGGATGCGGATAGGAGGGGCGTGTGGTCAGCACACCGTTCTCCCGGCCGTTATGATAGTTTTCGTTGACCGGAGCCTGTACAATTCGGCCGTGTAGCTCCTAAAGTGGCATCACGAAACTTAGTGCACCCCGAAAAATGACAACAGCGCATGGCGGCCCGGATGGTCACCCATCCAAGTGCCGGCCACGCCCGACAGCACTTAACTTCGGTGATCTGACGGGAACCGGCGTAACCACTGCGGCAAGGCCGTTGCAAGTTGTCTTGGTTGATAAGTTACTGACATGCGTAGAAGTACAGGTGTGGCCCAGGAAAGTGCAGTGTTGTTGTGTGTGTTGTATATCAATAACCGGGCACGTAACATGTATCCACAGGACATGTGGCCTGTAATTGAAGAAGTGTCATGATGATCTCTCCATTGGCAAAAGATTCCGGAGTAGTCCCCCATTCGGATCTCCGGGAGGGGACTGCCAAGGGGCAGGTTACCATGAGAAAAAGATTGAATAATCAACGAAAGGATAACGTTCTACGAGTCGGGGCGTGCAATGTCAGAAGCTTGAACGTGGTAGGGAAACTAGAAAATCTGAAAAGGGAAATGCAAAGGCTCAATCTAGATATAGTAGGGGTCAGTGAAGTGAAGTGGAAGGAAGACAAGGATTTCTGGTCAGATGAGTATCGGGTAATATCAACAGCAGCAGAAAATGGTATAACAGGTGTAGCATTCGTTATGAATAGGAAGGTAGGGCAGAGGGTTTGTTACTGTGAACAGTTCAATGACCGGGTTGTTCTAACCGGAATCGATAGCAGACCAACACCGACAACGATAGTTCAGGTATACATACCGACGTCGCAAGCTGAAGATGAACAAATAGAGAAAGTGTATGAGGATATTGAAAGGGTAATGCAGTATGTAAAGGGGGACGAAAATCTAATAGTCATGGGCGACTGGAATGCAGTTGTAGGGGAAGGAGTAGAAGAAAAGGTTACAGGAGAATATGGGCTTGGGACAAGGAATGAAAGAGGAGAAAGACTAATTGAGTTCTGTAACAAGTTTCAGCTAGTAATAGCGAATACCCTGTTCAAGAATCACAAGAGGAGCAGGTATACTTGGAAAAGGGCGGGATATACGGGAAGATTTCAATTAGATTACATCATGGTCGGACAGAGATTCCGAAATCAGATACTTGATTTAAGGCGTACCCAGGAGCAGATATAGACTCAGATCACAATATAGTGGTGATGAAGAGTAGGCTAAAGTTCAAGACATTAGTCAGGAAGAATCAATACGCAAAGAAGTGGGATACGGAAATACTAAGGAATGACGAGATACGTTTGAAGTTCTCTAACGCTATAGATACAGCAATAAGGAATAGCGCAGTAGGCAGTACAGTTGAAGAGGAATGGTCATCTCTAAAAAGGGCCATCACAGAAGCTGGGAAGGAAAACATAGGTACAAAGAAGGTAGCTGCGAAGAAACCATGGGTAACAGAAGAAATACTTCAGTTGATTGATGAAAGGAGGAAGTACAAACATGTTCCGGGAAAATCAGGAATACAGAAATACAAGTCGCTGAGGAATGAAATAAATAGGAAGTGCAGGGAAGCTAAGACGAAATGGCTGCAGGAAAAATGTGAAGACATCGAAAAAGATATGATTGTCGGAAGGACAGACTCAGCATACAGGAAAGTCAAAACAACCTTTGGTGACATTAAAAGCAACGGTGGTAACATTAAGAGTGCAACGGTAATTCCACTGTTAAATGCAGAGGAGAGAGCAGATTGGTGGAAAGAATACATTGAAAGCCTTTATGAGGGTGAAGATTTGTCTGATGTGATAGAAGAAGAAACAGGAGTCGATTTAGAAGAGATAGGGGATACAGTATTAGAATCGGAATGTAAAAGAGCTTTGGAGGACTTACGGTCAAATAAGGCAGAAGGGATAGACAACATTCCATCAGAATTTCTAAAATCATTGGGGGAAGTGGCAACAAAACGACTATTCACGTTGGTGTGTAGAATATATGAGTCTGGCGACATACCATCTGACTTTCGGAAAAGCATCATCCACACAATTCCGAAGACGGCAAGAGCTGACAAGTGCGAGAATTATCGCACAATCAGCTTGAAAGCTCATGCAAAGAAGCTGATTACAAGAATAATATACAGAAGAATGGAAAAGAAAATTGAGAATGCGCTAGGTGACGATCAGTTTGGCTTTAGGAAAAGAAAAAGGGACGAGAGAGGCAATTATGACGTTACGGCTAATAATGGAAGCAAGGCTAAAGAAAAATCAAGACACTTTCATTGGATTTGCCGACCTGGAAAAAGCGTTCGACAATATAAAATGGTGCAAGCTGTTCGAGATTCTGAAAAAAGTAGGGGTAAGCTGTAGGGAGAGACGGGTCATATACAATATGTACAACAACCAAGAGGGAATAATAAGAGTGGACAATAAAGAACGAAGTGCTCGTATTAAGAAGGGTGTAAGACAAGGCTGTAGCCTTTCGCCCCTACTCTTCAATCTGTACATCGAGGAAGCAATGATGGAAATAAAAGAAAGGTTCAGGAGTGGAATTAAAATACAAGGTGAAAGGATATCAATGATACGATTCGCTGATGACATTGCTATCCTGAGTGAAAGTGAAGAAGAATTAAATGATCTGCTGAACGGAATGAACACACTAATGAGTACACAGCATGGTTTGAGAGTAAATCGGAGAAAGAGGAAGGTAACGAGAAGTAGTAGAAATGAGAACAGCGAGAAACTTAACATCAGGATTGATGGTCACGAAGTCAATGAAGTTAAGGAATTCTGCTACCTAGGCAGTAAAATAACCAATGACGGACGGAGCAAGGAGGACATCAAAAGCAGACTCGCTATGGCAAAAAAGGCATTTCTGGCCAAGAGAAGTCTACTAATATCAAATACCGACCTTAACTTGAGGAAGAAATTTCTGAGGATGTACGTCTGGAGTACAGCATTGTGTGGTAGTGAAACATGGACTGTGGGAAAACCGGAAGAGAAGTGAATCGAAGCATTTGAGATGTGGTGCTATAGACGAATGTTGTAAATTAGGTGGACTGATAAGGTAAGGAATGAGGAGGTTCTACGCAGAATCGGAGAGGAAAGGAATATGTGGAAAACACTGATAAGGAGAAGGGACAGGATGATAGGACATCTGCTAAGACATGAGGGAATGACTTCCATGGTACTAGAGGGAGCTGTAGAGGGCAAAAACTGTAGAGGAAGACAGAGATTGGAATACGTCAAGCAAATAACTGAGGAAGTAGGTTGCAAGTGCTACTCTGAGATGAAGAGGTTAGCACAGGAATGGAATTCGTGGCGGGCCGCATCAAACCAGTCAGTAGACTGATGACTAAAAAAACCGGGCAGACAGTATTGGTAGTAACAACCGAGTAGAGAACTACTGCAGAAAAACAGCTACAAAAATATTCAGTCAGATGTTGCCACGATTTTAAAGAGGCAGAAGGATAAATGAACATAAACGTATAATTGTGCACCTCCAAAAATGAAAAAGAGGTAGTATTCCATGAGTACAATATGAATAAGTAACAATTGGTATGAATCAATTGCTATAAATACAATTTGTAGGGATATGGAATAGGTTGCTCACGAGTCGCAAACTTACTGTTAGATACATTAGTAAGGTAATGGGAAAATACGGTCCGTTTGCAAAGGTGATTGCTTATAAAACTTTCATGCGGCCGTTCCTAGAGCATTGGTGAAGTGTGTTAGACAGATGCCAAATAGGACTATCGGGGAATATTGGACGTGTAGAAGGGAGGCAGCATGGCTGGTCACAGTGTAGCATGCCTCGTTCTGCTTGTCGTATCCGATGCTAATAACACTTAAAAATGTTAATTCCCGTAAAAACGTTAATACACTGAGCTGTGAGGCTTTGTAAATGGAATGCAGGCTCTAACTCGTCTCTTGAGAGCAGTACCGTTAGATTTCGTTATTGAATAAGCATAGCAGATCAGAGCACGACGCTCGACATACCACGACTTTAATTGCAAAGACAGCTGATGGCTGTTTAATTAACTTTGCAATTATATAGCTGAAGTCTGTTTAATTAACTTTTACACGTCACTGAAGGTCATCTGATGTTCATCTTCGGATTAGAGGGCGAATCTTAATTCTGAATACTCACAGAGGGCGCAGGATAACATTCCTTTACTTCATCATAAAAATATATTGTACCTGAACAGTACGAGAAAGCAGTAATCATTAGCGATGTGAGGGAGGGAATAAGAAAGACAGCTATATTACAATTTGTTAATACGGAATGAGTCAGCGAGTGGATGCCAAAAGTTACATCGACAAGTAATACACGAAGGTCTGTCAAAGAGTAAAATTACCTTCTATTTTTTGTCTCGTTAAATAATGTTTGTTAAGTGAAAAATTTGAATTTGCTACTACTCCGCTGTGTTTCTTCTTCAGTCCACTGGAGAAGTAACTTTCTGCGTCAACAGCACCCAGTAGTGCTTTGCAAAATGGCTGACATCGATGTTCGTATTAGACAGCATTCTGTGATGGAATTCTTGAACGCAGAAGATGAAAAGCCCATTGGCATTCACGAAAAACTGAAAAACGTGTACGGTGATGTAATCGTGGAAATCAGCACTGTTAGACGATCGATTCGTTGATGCAAAGAGGTTGAAGGGTAAAGAACCGTTGGCTAACGAAACGCGGAGAGGCAGGCCGGTGGCTGCCGTGACTCGACACAGCACTCAACGATTCGGTGGGTCATTCGTGGTGACCGCCGCGCGACTGTAGATTATTTATTTTGCATTACCATCCTCAGTAAAGGCAGTGAGATTACGATAGTTCAACAGCTGTGTACTCGAAGGTCTGCGCAATTTGGGTACGGATAATGTTAACCGACCAGAATAGAGACAAAAGAGAAAAAAGAAAAAAAAACAGTTGCCTCACAACTCTTGGAGGACTTCTGTTGGGAGAGGTAGCTGTTCTGGAAAACATTGTGACCGAACACGAATTTTTCTGAACGAGAATGAAAGAGGCAGTCCATGGAATGAAGACAAAGCTCAGAACTGTGTGATTGGTAGGGAAAGTTATGGTAAAAATATCCTGGGATGCAGTGGGTGTTATTATGGTTGATTCTTTTGGTGCAGGCATACACAATAAACCTCGAACACCTTAAGCTACGTCTTCAGCAAAAGCAATGGCGGTGTTATTCTTTTGCACGAAAATGCAAGACCAGGCACCAGTTGTCACACCACCAAAGGGGTTGTGAAATTAGCTGGGAAGTCTTGTCTCGTGCCCCATACAGTCCCCATCTGGCACCATCACACTTCCATCTGTTTGGACCGCTTAAAGGACCTCATCGTGCCATTCACTTTGTAGATGAGGAGGCCGTGAAAATATCTTTTCGTCAATGGCTTCGGAAGCAAGACCACATTGAAATACATGCCCTTCTTAAAAGGTGCAACAAAACTGTGAAAAATGGATGGAAATTATATTGAAAAGTCATAAATTAATCGTCAGTGTTGCCGTTTTCAATCTAAGTAGTTGAATTTGAAATTCTTGGCAAATAAAAGGAAATGAGAGGCATTACTTTTGACTGACACTCGCAGTTGCCCTGGATGGCAGCCGCTGAATGCAGAGGTATCGCACCACGCTAAGTGCTAGCTCATGACCTATTTAAAATGAATTGTAAAGCATAATATTACATGATATATTAAAACAATTTTGTTTGAATCGGGGAGATGCTGAAATAAATGAAATCGAAGCCACTTGAGACATAGGCCCGAGCTATCCAGTCAAATATTGCTTAAGAAGTTCACGAACAGGCGAACCAGGATTGAGGAATCTAGGAATGTATTACAAACCTCTAAGTATCACTCCCGTGGGAAAGGCGAGGACAAGACTACACTAACCACAGTACGTGCAGAAGCGTTTATGCAATCATCCTTTCCGCCCTCGATTCTCGAATAAAATCTTAATAAGTACCGAAATGGGAATTACTCTCTGTCGCGCACTTCACAGTGATTTCCAGAGTAGAGATATAGATGTGATGCACAGCATCCCTCTTGCATCTTTTGTAACTCAAATTTGATGAGAATCACCACAGCTCTTTGCGCTCGGCGGACCCATGGCGAAATACTCCGCCATTCTAAAGAGCCTGTAATGTCAACGCGAATATTTTGTGTCGCTATTGTATGGGACAGTGCTCGAGACTTATGAATTAACGAATGTTTTTCCAGAAATGACTTTTAACTGAGAAAAGACTTATTATTACGTTGTGAATTATTGTTGTAAGGTTAAATTAACGGCAATATGTTTTATTGTTTTATAAGCAGTCTTCTACAAAGAATAACCACGTAACAAAAGGTAATACCACGAAAAGAGTGTAGGGCTTTGTATTGTCTGTGGAGTTCTTCCTTGTTATTTTCTTCTTCGCTAAGTTGTATGAAGCGGATGAGATCGAAGATAAGCTGAGGTCTATTCTTTTAAATATTGTAAAACGTAGTCATAAGTGGTCAAAGGAAAAATATAACTTAAAATTTACTAAATGGAATTCTAGTGTATTAACATTTATTTGTAACTAAATAACCAACTATGAATGTTTTAAGTTTTGTGTCCGCAGCAGTCCAGACTGTGCTTTGTTTGCCGCCATTACGTGAGCGTATGGAGCGGCAATTTTAAACTGCAGAGATAATCAGACACTAATTCTTTCGATCGATATTACGAAATTCGAGCTCCTGGGACAAGAATCCACAGGAATTCACTATTTTTCTACTGTGGAAGTGAAGATAACATACAGTAGAACAATCTTAGACTTTATGCAATGAAATAATTTTATGGCTGGTGCGTAAGATTATTTTTCCAAAACTAATTCATCAGTGACTTTAAATAGAAATATTTACAACACCAGTGTTGTTATGGGTAGAGATGGTGGTGTGATATATTAGTTATTTAGTGCATACATTTTAATGTCAGGTATGGAATTATTGAAACTCGTTATAGCTCAGCAGCACATAAATAAGAATTATCAGAGTTTATTTCTTTCTTTCAAATAATACTGTTATTCTTGCTCCTACATTTTCAAATGTTTTACAATAACACTTACACACCACAATAACAACATTAAATATAACTCCAAATAACCCATTACAAGCCCCTCTATCTCTTCTGGTAATATCCACCTGGTAATTGTCTCAGACTGACGAGTAACACTCAAGAATTCATTTTTTTACCTTTTATAAGCCACATCTCGAGAAAGCCTTGTTAAAAAAATTCCCAGAACCGCTGTTCACTGCAAAATGTTTGAATATTCTTCATCTGCGTACATTATGCTCCAGAACTGATTCCCAAGGTAATTTTAGTGTAGTTTCAATGCTCCATACGGAAACTGCCCTAATGTATATGGCGCAAAAAATACCTTTCCAGCTACTCATATAGGTGGTAGACACAGAGATCCGTTCACGCCACACTGAGAAAGCAGTGAAAGCTACAGACACGATATTACGCAACAAGTAATATTAGCGGCGTTATTCCGAACATACGTTGTGAAATGAAATTTACGGTTCGCGCATCGCTGTCGGACGAATATTCGTGGAAAATTAATTCCCTTTATACGGACTTGCAGCTTTTCTAATTTCAAACAGTGTTTCCCAAATGCCTTCTAATTACAGGGAAAACATCTGAATAGCACAGCTGACTCCCCACGGTTTCGGTCAGCAGTCGTAGCCATAGCAGAGTCACGCAACCAGTCTCCCCATTGTGTCGGCGGCCGTAGGACGGCGTCCGAGCGAAAGTTGGCGAATTCTCCGGCAAAGTGGCGGAAGCGCTGTTTCGCAAGAGTTTGTTCGGCTGGGCGCCTGGCGGCGGGGCAAATAACCTATTGTCTGCGAGCAGGCGGCGGTGGGGCTGCAGCGGGGCCGGTAGCGGCTCATCAGCATATAGACAGCACGGCGCGGACACCCCCACGCCGAAAGCACTCTCTCCCAAACACCGCCGGCGGGCTAGGAATACAAACTGCACTCCCCAAGTTGTTGTCTCGAAATTGGTCTCGCACGATACAAAAAAAATCTGGACGACTACTTTGCGTCTTGATGTAAGGAATGCGAGGCAGCCAGGTCAATGGAATTTTAACTCATACGCGTGTCACCTCAGAGCTATGCGCAGAAACTATACATTACATTCCACAAAGTTCCATACAAACACTTTGAGAAACGATTTCCTGACACTTGAATCAATACTCGATGTTAACAAATTTCTCTTCTTCAGAAGCGCTTTCCTTGCCATTGCCGCTCTACATTTTATATCCCCTCTACATCGACCATCATCAGTTACTTTGCTCCCCAAATAGGAAAACTGCTTTACTGCTTTAAGTGTCTCATTTCCTAATCTAATTCCCTCACCATCACCCGACTTAATTCGACTACATTCCATTATCCTCTTTTTGCTTCTGTTGATGTTCTTCTTATATCCTCCTTTCAAGACACCCTCCACTCCGTTTAACTGCTCTTCCAGGTCCTT